>NC_059270.1:107402-189902 GCF_017591435.1 Portunus trituberculatus
TCGATAATAATGATAAATGTTCATATAATACCCATAGTAGTAGTTAGTAGCAGCAGCAGCAGCAGCAGCAGCAGCAGCAGCAGCAGCAGCAATAGCAGTAATCGTAATAATAGCAATAGTAACACCATCATCATCGGCAATGGACAGAACAAAGACTAATCAGAACACCAATAATCACAAGATTGATATTGGCCTGAATAGCAAAGGTAGACGAGGAATAGAGGAGGAGGAGGAGGAGGAGGAGGAGGACATGGGAGCTAAGTCATGTGATGGAAGTCATGTGACGGAAACAGCGGAGCGGTGAGTTATGAGTCGAACAGGTAAGCAGGTGGGTGAGATGGGTGAAAGGGGCATTCTGATTTTCTCTAGTGCAGAATAGGTAAGGATGAAATGAATTAGTATATTCGGAATGAGGTAGAGAGGTTGGGTTAGGTTTAATTACGCTAGGTGGTGAATGAGACGGAATTTTTTTTTTTTTTTTTTATGTTATGGCCTATATTGTCTGTAGGTTCACTTGAAGAGTATGGGAAGCGCTGTTCAGCTTCCACTCATTAGCGGCGCCGGTAATTCTATTTATAGTGATACCTATATTAGGGCCTATATCACCTACTCAAGCGCATCTTTGACATAAGGCAATTACACCTCCTCCTATAACTGGAGATCAGAATTCGGTATCATTGTGATATGTACTGTAGGTAACTTTAAACGCACTCGGAAAATGACAAAGTTTCAGAGCGGCACGTGGTGGGATTTGAACTTTCGCATGGACGTCTGGCCGATCCCCACGCTCACCACCACTACATCACTGTAGAGAGGGAATGGAGGAGGTAGGTTAGGTTAGGTTTAATGGTGTGTAACAAGAAAATAAGAGTTAAGCTAATTAGTTAGGTTGAATGATTCAGAAAAAAGAAAAAAATGAGGAGAATAGGTGAGTGAACGAGCGTGTGTAAATACTATGAGGAAGAGCAAACATAACAGAGTAAAAGGGAAGATGGGAGAAGCAAGAAAACTAGCTATTGACGTGATTGAGAGGGAAGAATGAGAAGGTAGAGGAAGAAGGGAGGAGGACTGATAATACAATGAGAGAGAGGATGGAAGGAGGAGGAGGAGGAGGAGGAGGAGAAAGAGGAAGAAGAGCGCAAACAATATAAGGATGAGTTAAAGGGAGGAGGGTCATGAATGAGAAAGAAAAAAAAGGAGAGAAGTAATAGTATAAAATATGAGTGAATGAGAGAAAGGAAGGAAAATAGAGGACTAAAAACTGAGGAAGAAAGAGAGAGGAACAAAACAAAAATAAGAAGTGTAAAATATTAGTGGGAGGAAGACGGAAAAATATTGCAAATTACGAGTGATAGAGAAAAGAAAGAAAAAATGAAAAGAAGAGGTAATAGGAAGAGGATGAGGAATGCAAAACGAATGAGTGAAAATGTTTGTATGGAGGAGAGTAAGGAATACTAAGGCAAGGAAAACTACAGGCAGGTTGCACGTAAGCTGTGGGGATGCGAGGGCAGTGAGGCTGAGTAGGAGATATTGTAGTACTGGGACCGCCCACGTGCGTCCGTCCCTCCGTACGCGACACATGAGTCCCACATGAGGTGTATATAAAGTGGCTTTCGCGCGCCATAAATATTAATGTTAGGTAGGCGCTCACTGCTCTTTGTCCCCCAAGATAGTAGTGAACGATTGATTGGCCGTATGTATTCACCTCAGGCGGCTGGTAAGGTGTGACGCCTGTCACCACCACATACTCCACGCATCTATCCTCCTCCCCTTCATGCTCCACCCACTACCCGCACTTGCCCCTGCTACAACTTTCCCTCCCTTCCACAGCAATGAAGCACTGTCCTCCTTCATCCTCGTAGTGCAACCTCTCTTCCTTGCCACAGCATTTCAAACACTGCCTCCTGTCTGCAGTGCTCCTCCCTGACTTCCTTCCCTGTCGTCAAATTTTAGACTTTGCTTCCTGTCTCCCTTCAATCCCCTACAGCAGCCTCCCCGTCCTTATCAAAACATCTAAAACCCTGTCTTTTTCATCTCAGCTGCAACATACCTCTCCTGCACACATCTTCATCAGGTAATTTGATGTAGGTTTTCGTTCATCAGGTATCATACTAACTTGAAAAGTTTTCGAACATGGAGGGAAAAAAGCAAGGTAGGGTTTACATTCACGATACAAATGTTATTTTCCTTCCTTTTCCGTCGGATAACGAGTTAAAAATTAATGAATAAATAAGAAATAAATATATAATCGTTAACTAAATAGATTAAACAAAATAAGAAAATAAAAATAGTAATGGTCAGAACTACTGATCTCTTTAAATTTCTGATTGGGGCAGAGCAAACATAATATAGTTCAGTACCTCAAAAGCTCAATCCTTAACCTATCAATTCGACACAACCTACCAGACAATTATCGCCTATTATTCAATGGCATTCAACTATGCCCTCTTCTTCAATGACACTCAACTATCCCTATCATCTACACTGAACATTATATGTCTATCCTTTGTTTAAAATCTAGACTAAAACTTCACATCTCACAAAACAGCTTCTTTAAAGGTAAGCGTTCCGAGTCGTCTCCGCCAGTTCTTCTTACCCTCTCCAACAGTTCTGTAGTGTACAGGAACCTTATCCGTGCATGTATCAAATATGATTCCTCACGTCTATATAGATAAGTCTATATAGGAAATTTCCACAGAGTATCATAAATTTACTTACAGGGGGAAGCTTTCCTAGTTTCACACACACACACACACACACACACACACACACACACACACACACACACACACAAGCAGTCCCCTCCTCTTCCTTGTACCTCACACCTCCCCACTGAAGTAGCGGACTTCGCTACGATCTGCCAAACCTTCCTACCCCTCCACTCTTCTCGCCGTTCCTACCTTCCCGCTCCCTCCTCTCCTCCCTCCATCCAGGTGATGGATGTTTACAAGAGAATTCTAAAACTCAAACTTCAGTCCACCACTCCTACTGATCTACCCACTAAGATTTAAAAAGAATTTGCTCCAGATCTAGCCACTCCTCTCTGCTTAATGATAAATGCATCTCTCTCTCAGTACTAATGTCCCGTTGACTGGAAATCATCATTTATTACATCTATCCCTAAAACACCCAGTCCGCAGTCACTCAATGATCTCAGGCCAGTCGCTATCACATCCATCCCTAGCCTCATTTGTGAAGACTTTGTGTTCAATTGGACGTACAACAAAATTAGTAACTTCTTAGACATTTAGCAATTCGGAAACATCAGAGCCACCTCCAGCTCTCACTACCTGATCAGCTTCCTAACCTTCATCCACAGTCACCTGGACAAACGAAACATCTCTAGCAGTTGCTTTTGTGGACTTCAAGAAAGCTTTTGATCTGGTTGACCACACTGTTGTCATCAAGAAAGCCATCAGTCTGTGTCTTCCCTCTCACCTGACAGCATGGCTGCCCGACTTCCTCACAGGACACCTACAAATTGTATGCTATCAGAATCTCAGAACCACACATTCTCTTATCTACAGCTAACGTGCGGAGTCCACCAGGGCACCAAGATGGGTCCACTGTGTTTCCTGATACTGATTAATGACACTCTCACCAACACTCCTCATCGCTGGAAGTACGTGGATGACTGCACCTTGGGCGTGCCAATCGACAATAAAAACTGAGACTACTCAGCACTACAGGAATGGTCGGTGGAAAGCAGGATGACAATCAACCACACCAAATTTGTGGTGATGCATGTCTGTACCTCCTCGACGACAGTCTTCCCTCCCCAGCTCTCCCTGGGCCCTCATCCCCTCCAAGTGGTTCGGTCGGCCAAGCTGCTCGGTGTCACAGTGGAAGACCAGTTGACATGGAAGCAACACGTTACCACCACAGTGGGGCGGCCTATAGACTCTACATACTGGGCAGACTTACAGTATTTCATTGGGCACACCAAAAGATGAGTTAAAGGGGTTATACCTCATCTTTATTCTGACCAGACGCATGTATGCCTCACCTACGTGGTCCTCCTCCCTCACCTTCACTCAACAGCAACAACTAGAAAATGCGCAAAAGAGGGCATCCTTGGCCCTGCCTACACAAATCACGATCACGCCCTAACCACCCTGAGCCTCCCCAGACTGTCTACCCCAGACATCGAGAGGCCTCATGAAGCTGGGCAGAGGCCTGCTGCGTCACTCGCTGATCCGTCATCTCCTCCCACCTCCGTTCAGCTCACACCACACGTCACAACAATGTGGTTATGCCCATAAGGGCCCCTCAAACCGATCGTTACCAACACAGTGCGATCCCCACCATGATACGAGGCATAAATTACTAAGCTAATATACAAATCTTAAGCCTCCTCCTATCCCTATATGTATATTTTCGGTATGTATGTACTGCAATTCCTAATAAACCGTATATTATTATCATTAATTATCATTATTACACACACACACACACACACACACACACTTGAGTAAATAAACACAGCTCATTTCACCTTTCAAAAGAAAGAGAGAGAGAGAGAGAGAGAGAGAGAGAGAGAGAGAGAGAATCACGCACATGGTAGTTCCGTGTTTTTAGTGGTGGTACAGTGGCTTATCAAAGTGAATTTTTCAGGGAGTAAAGTGTCAAGTGTCCTTATGGCCACAGAAGTGTAAGATATGCTAATCCTTACCATAGTGCTGATAATTACTTGAAAAGAGTGTATGCTACCCATGCAGTGACTCTGACACTGGCCTGACCTGGCTCCACGCTAGACCTGAGGCAGCACACCGTTGCCAAATCTCTCTTCCAAGTTCATTCTTTTAACAACCTGTTTCTTTTTCTCCTGGCTGGTTTGGCTTGACTTTTGGGTGAGGTAATTAGTGTCGAGTGTGTGCGCCAGTGGGGAAGTGCTCTGTGCTCTTTGCCAGTGTTCATGAGTGTGTAAGTGCCGTGCGTGTTGTGTAGATTTGGCACACGCCGTCGCCCCCATATCGTGGCGCTCCCATATTCCCAAGGGAATTAACCACACTAATCCTCTCTCTCAATGTCTGGCCCCACTCATCGCCTCATAGCCAGGCGAGACCTGCCTGGTTACTAGCCACAAAATTGGTGTTGCATTTGTGGCAAAGCAACACTAAAAACCAATACGTAAGCTGTGACAAAGAAACCTGCAGTAACCTTTCTCACAACAGTTGCCTTAGAAACACGCCAGTCTTCAAGTATAACTACACAGAACAGCTACGGCTCCAGGCATAAGCGAGAAACCTGACACATCCCCCTTACCTCTACCGGATAATAGAGGGGAAAGTCAAAGAGAAGGCTTGGAGAAGGGTGAGCTAATATCACTATTCGAGAAGCTCACTGAGGAAGTCTCCAAACAAAACTGTATAATTAAGACCCTGCAGGAAGACCGAGACTCTATTATACAGCACAGCGACGTGTTTGTTGCGGCTCTCAGGGTAGCAGACAGACTGATAGCCTCCAAACAGCGTCAGGTGCAAGTAGCCACACGCTCGCAGGCAGTCAGCACCCTTGGAGAGTCAATTGACAAGCAGTGGGAAAATTTGGTCAGGGATCTGAGAGGTAGCGAGTGTGGTGGAGTTCTGGAAAACCACATCAGCTCCGATACATATACTCCTACTGCCTCCCTTCCACCCTCCCGTCACCTGCCCAAGAATCATCCGCCACTGAAACAACCCCTGGCTCTCCTCCCTCCACTGCTTCCACCGTCACACAGGGAGACCGGAACACCTCCCTCGCTTCCACTGTCACTCCTACTGCACCACAGAGCGAGAGCAACTCTTCTGCTCCAACAGTCACTTCTACTGCCACACAGAGTGGCAGTGACTTTCCCTCGACAGTGAACGGAGTAAATCGAGGTGCCACTGTTTGCCCACGAACGTCTCCTCAGTCCACCACAGGAGGAGTAAGGACAGCACGAGAACACGAGAAAAGAATCCAGGGAAGGACCGAGGAATCACCAAGCCACCTAGAAGTCACAGAAGCAGGACAGGACAAAAGTGTGTAATTTCTGCTCACGCAACTTGCCACACCAGGACTGACGACTTGAGACAAGAGCGTCTCATACTGCGGCTCTTGACGGTGGAAAGGCATACAACCACACTCTTCCATCCTTTGCATCGCCTAAGCTCATCCACCCCTTCACCCTCTGGGATCAGGGTCAGGGCCGGCAGTGGACCACACCTAAACAGTACCAGCAGTCGGCCGCGGACCATTACTACCAACTCGGACTCGCAGGCTCCTCTCACTACCATCCCTCACCCTGATTCAGCCAGCCTATCCCCGCCGCCAATTAAAGGTTGTCCCAAGCAACGTCCATGGTCTCCGGACGAACCTTGCAGACTTATACCACAACTGTGTGCAATGATACAATGCAAACATTCTTGTGGTGACCAAGACATGGCTAAACAGTCAGGTGGAGCCCATGTATGGCCGAATACATGGCTTCACCCACTGGGTGAGGAGGGACCGCCAGGAGCGAGCAGGAGGTGGAGTGGCTGTCTGCTTCAAGGAAAGGAATGCAGGCTAAGCAACTCGAAATAGATACGCCTCTACTGATGGAAGTGATGTACTTCCAGGTAATGCTAGCAGACCGCTTAGCCTTCCTGCTGTGTGCCCTGTAGTGCATCCCTAACCCCCAACAGGGGCCTGCCTCACTCCTGTACCTGACTGAGGTCTTGGACAACCTGATGCAGGAACACAGCAACAGGAACGTTTTGATTGCAGGAGATCTCAATCACCACCTGGAAAGGGAAGCCTATTAGAACCTCCTAGAGGTGCAGGGTCTGACAGATCATGTCACCTTCCCCACACATGTCATCTCAAACTACCAGGAGGACAGGCTTCAGTGTCATGAGCTGGGACTTGTGGGCAGCTCTGACCACCACGCTGTACTGACACAGCTGGACGTGGGCGTGGCTCAGGAAGAGATTACTATCCGCACCATCTGGTTGTGGTACAAAGCAGAATGTGCCTCCTTGAGCCGCGACCTGACCCACAACCCGTGGATCATACTGCTACAAGGCGGGGCAGAGAGTGAAGCACTTGCACTCACCTGTCACCTCCTCACCCTCCAGAAACGCCATGTTCCACACAGGGAGTACACCGCCAGACCGACGGATCAGCCATGGTTTGGCTACCGTTACCGTATTGCTGCTAAGGCAAAGTACGCTGCCTGGCTTCGCTAGAAGAGGAACCTGACTCGGCGCAACAAGGAGCTGCACAGGGTGGCATGCAGAGGATGGTGGTGACTAGCAAATGGGCAATAAAAAAGTGGGAGGAAAGCCTGCGCCGGAAACTGTGTGGCACTGGCGTAGGAAACAAAACTTGGAGGTCTCTTGTTAAGGACAAACACGGAACTGGCCACCAAAAATCCATTCCTCCCCTCAGTAAACAGTAAGTAAAGAGAGAGCACAGCTGCTGATTTCCTTGTTTGCTGGAAAAATGAAGGTGGGAATCCACAGCAGCCACCGCCTCAGCTGTTCCAACAATGTGAGAAGACTGTCACCATGGAGGAGGTGACACATCAGCAGGTGAAGGGCTTACTATGGGGCTGGACACACAGAAAGCCACCAACACTGATAATGTCAGCCCTCAACTGCTAAAGCGATGCTCCCAGGGACTGGCTGCCCCTCTCACCCAAGTCTTCACAACTTGTGCACGGGAAAACGTATGGCCTTCAGTGTGGAAGGAGGCTCAGTAGTTCCGTACACATAAAAAGCTGCAGGACGGACCCAAAAACTACAGACCCATATCCCTGTTATCAGTGGTGGGTAAAGTGTTTGAGAAGGTCGTGCCAGAGGTAGTGTGGGGACATCTCAAAGACAATGTCTTCCTCTCAGACCACCAGTTTGGGTTCAGACCTGGAAGGTCAACCTCCGACCTGATGATGCTCCTCACCAGGCAGTGGCAGGACGCCCTGGACGACAGCAAGGACACTGTCGTGTTTGCCTTGGACATACCAGGCACATTTGATAAAGTACAGCATAGAGGTTTACTAGAAAAGCTCCGTGCTAAAGGCATCCAGGGCAGCCTGTTACGACTCCTGGGGAAATATCTGCAGTACAGAAGCCTCAAGGTGGTTTTCAACGGGCAAACATCTAAGTCCCTGCCTGTGGAGGTATCAGTGCCACAGGGCTCAATTCTTGGCCCACTCCTGTAGAATATGTTTGCGGACGACCTTCTCTAGCTACTGCCAGGAGTCACGGCTTAACCCGATGACTTCACCCTCTCCTATACCTATCCCCGCCGAGACAGTGGGTGTGCTGCTGAGGCCATCAATTAGCAGCTACGAGTGATAGAGTGGGGTGCTCGCTGGCAGATGACAGTTGCTCCGGAGAAGACAAAGGCAATGGTGACCTCTCGGTCCCAAGCCGCCAAGGCAGCAATGGCAGGAAGGTTGTCTTTTGGCGGTGTTGCTCTTCCACTCCCACGTCAAGATGCTTGGAATGGAGGTGGATCGAAGGTTGAGGTTTTACAGTGTGGAAGCTTGAGGCAGGTAACTCAAGAGATGGAAATAAACACTGCCTTCTTCCACTAAAAACCAGGGATGTGGCCTTCTCTACCAGAGCCGCAGAGAGTGGAGAAAACACAGGCACAATAAAAAAGCACCACTTTAATTAAAGAAGAGCACTCCTTCTCCAACACACACTTGAACTATATGGACGTTGGTTGCCACTTAGAGAGGTAGCTGCTCTAGCACTGGTACCACGCCCATCCACTTCACGCACGGCCGTCCATGGCAGCACACGGGTACAGAATCCCAAGGAGAGGGCGAGGAATGGAGCAGGGTGTAGGGGTGGAGAGCGGTATCCAGCGGTGACCAGGATTGAAGCAGGAAGTGGATGCAGAACCACCAGCAAGCCCGAGTAGTATGGTGGTTCATCCAAAGGCTGGTCTGGATTCAGGCTGGCTAGACACAGCTGCCAGGAGACTGCCTCAGGTCCCCCAAAGCGAGCGGTGAGCAGGGCTTCACGGGAGAATACTTCTGGAGGCAGAGGTGAGTCTAGGTAGTGTTGACTCAGCCAGAGCTCAGGAGAATCTGCCTTCCCTCGGTTTCGTCACCCAGGCGTCAGGTCGGAAGCCGGAATTCAGCGCAGGAGACGGTACCTCGAAGATCCGAAATGTGAAGCAAAGAGATACCATCCACTAAACGACCATCAATAAGCAAAACAACCATCAATAAGAAAGAAGATAGTTCCAAAGTACCCCGATAGTTTCTGGCCTTGTTACCTTTAAAGTAACAAGCTGATAGTTTAACCCGTAGTTGTCTTCACATACCTCCCCCAACAAGCCTTGATACACATATCGAGAAAGAATAGAAGACAACGAACTAAAGCACTACACTGAACACCTACTGAGAAAATCAGCCCCAACATTATTTTTTCCAGGAATGTGTACTACACGAAATCTATAATCTTGTAGCTTTAATGCCCATCTTAGCAACCTATCATTTACACCTCTAAATCTGGAAATGTAGATTAAGGGTTTATGATCCACTTCTAAAATAAACTCATTCCCTCTAAGGTAATGATAAAAGTGTTGAATACCAAAACAGACGGCAAGGCACTCCTTTTCAATGATGGAGAATCTTCTCTCTCGATCCCGAAGTTTTCGACTGGCGTACGTAACTGGGTGAGGCCAGCCGTCCACATATTGAAGCAGGACTGCTCCTAGCCCGTGATTTGAAGCGTCCGTTCGTAGCACGAAAGGACGAGTGGAATCCGGTAGCCTTAAGATGGGTGCAGACTGGAGAACTGCTTTAAGATGTTGGAAGCTCCTCTGATGTTCGTCAGTCCAGACTAGTGGTTCGGTGACGCCCTTGCGGAGAAGGTCAGACAGACAACTTGTGTAGGAGGAAGCCTGGAGGATAAAGTCTCGATAAAAAGATACCATACCCAAGAAGGATCGAAGTAGCTTTTTGGTACTTGGGGGACTGCAGGAAGAAATGGCAGAGACTTTATCATTTTGAGGACGAAGCGTCTTACCGTCCACAATGAAGCCCAGATACTGGATGGATCCGAATCCGAATCGACACTTCGATACTCGAGCAGTGAGGCCGTGTTCTCAAAGACGCCAAAGTACGGACTTGAGGGCAGTGATGTGATCTGTCCAGGTTGTTCCATAGTTGAAAATATTATCGAAGTAGAACGATACTCCGGTTAGTCCGGCTAAGACAATCCTCATTAATCTGATGTAAGTGGCACAAGCTGTAACTAAACCAAATGGGAGCCGGCAGAATTCCATTAGTCCTTTGTGAGTGGGAAAGGCAGTAAGTGGCTTAGCACTAACAGTGAGTGGAATCTGATAATAAGTTTTAGTTAGATTAATCTCACTGAAATACCTACTCCCTTGAAACTTATGGAGATCTTCAGTTATGGTATTGATAGGTTTTGCATTGAAAACTGTGATGGCATTCAGAACTCTATAATCGATGACCATACGATAGCTGCCTGTCGATTTCCTTATCATAACAACTGGGGAGCAATGAGGAGATGAAGATCCTGGATGATTCCCTGGTGGAGAGGTTGGTCAACCTCCTCTTTAAAAGATAAGACTTTAAATGTATAGGGATCGGATACAATTTGCACTTTACATGCTCCGAAGAACATACTTCTATGTCATGCATTATGGTAGATGTACATCCAGGGGTTTCAGAGAAGACATCCTGGAAGTCAGAAAGAAAAGACATCAAGTCACTCTTTTGTGAAACCGTCAATGTACTTTCAAGCTCAGAACTAGGAGTGTCCATCTCTTCTACATCTTCGCGGCCGTCAGGCGATACCGGAAGGAGATCTGGAGGTTCTGTAACCCCTTCCTCTAGCGGTGAGAAGTTCAAGTTGGTATTAGCCTCTGTATCAAAGGGAGAGAAGGTTCATCCAACAGTTACTTGATTAACATGAGCACGACGAAAGTAGCGCTTGAGAAGATTTGCATGGTATAACTTATGGTTACCGTTATCATCAATTAGGTAGTTACAGCTGGTTCTCTTTTCAAGTACGGTATATGGGCCAGCCCAGGCCATCAGGAGCTTGTTGGTAGTGTCAGGCAGGAGCACCAGAACTTCATCTCCAGGTTTGAACTTTCGATACTGTGATTTCAAGTCAAAGTATGCTTTATACCGAGTAGCACTGATGTTAGCATTCTCGGCAGAAATCCGTGAGCATTCAGCTAATTTGTCTTTCAGCTCTATTACATATTGAAAACAGGAACGATCATCATCTGTGAGGGATTTATCCTCCCACAAATCCCGTAGAACTGCAAGAGGTCCTCTAACTGCCTTACCGTAAAGGAGCTCAAAAGAAGAGAATCCGGTCCTGTCACTTGGCATCTCCCTCAAAGCGAACAAGGTGGCAGGAAGATAACGGTGCCACTCACGCGGTTTTTCAGAGCACAGTTTCCGGAGGCACGCCTTCAGAGTGGAGTGGAACCTTTCCACTCTTCCGTTACCACTTGGATGGTAAGGTATGGTGAAGAGCGGTTTTACTCCCAGATGCTTATGGAGCTCACCCATCAGTTGTGACGTGAACTGCGTCCCACGGTCCGAGAGTATTTCTTGAGGGATGCCAACCCTGGAGAAGATGGACAACAAGGCTTCTGCAATAGCAATAGAGGTTACTTGTCTGAGAGATACAGCTTCTGGGAATCCGGTTGCAAAATCAATCAAAGTTAGGAGGTAACGATGGCCTTCAGATGATGGTGGAGACAAAGGACCCACGATGTCAATAGCCACTCTTGATAGGTAGAGGCCGTAAAGGTACAGGGCGCACTCTTCCTTTTGCTGACATACGTTGACATTTATCACAAGACTTACAAAAAGCTGTGATGTCAGCTCCTACCCCAGGCCAATAGAAGTGGTGGTAAACCTTACCTCTAGTCTTCTTGTGGGAGAAGTGTCCTGACATTGGACCCTCATGGGCAAGAGACAGCACCAGGCGACGACACTCTGCAGGGATGACCAACGTCTTCTTTCCCACTTGTTCCTGGTTGCTAGAAGAACGGCACACTCAGTAGAGTAGTTCATCAGAAAACTCATAGGAAAACTTCGAACCACTGCGAGTTACCTCTTCTTCACCAGTTGATGCCTTACGACGGAGAGCCTGAAGGGAAGAACATGAATTTTGCAGGCGAGAAAATTCCCAAGGAGTAATGTTAATAGATTGGAATTCTGGTAGAACAAGGGGATGAATTCTTCGTGCCGCGCGGCTCCGGGTTTCAACTGCTTGAACCTTCTCAGGGACAGGTGAAGAATGCCGAGGTAAAGGTGATGGCAGACAAGCCTTTTTCATATTCTCGTCTGGTGTGCTCACTCCTTCCACATTACCAACCAGAACACTACAGAACTTGATTGGGGCACGAACAGCATCAACATAACCTTCGTAGAAGGGACAGCGAGGTAGCATCGTATCTGAGGGAAGGAGTCCACTCTTCCTAAATAGTCAGAAACAAGAACTTTAGGACACTGGGAGACGTCTACATCGGGTAAGGCTTCCTCAGATACAATGACACAGGAACAGCCAGTGTCACGTATGATGGTAGATACTCTCGCTTCATTGATGGTGCCAGAAGAAAAGTAGAGATGAGTAGTAGGATCACTGAAGCAGAAACCCACCTTATGTGTCTCTGGTTGAGGAGTGCTATCAGTCCTGAACAAAGCTGGATTTTGGGGACACTGAGGTCGAATGTGTCCTGCCTCCCTACAATTGTGACACCTTACGGGTGTGGAAGACTTCCTGGCCGGTGGAGGAGATCGGCGAAAAGATCGGCGAGAAGCTTGGTAGGTAGAAGTTGGAGATGTAGGTGACGGCTTTTTATGTCCAGCTGGGGGTGTGTGTTTCGGGTAAGCATGATGGGAAGCTGCCCAAATATCTGCACGTTTGACAGCGTCGTCCAAGGTCTGCACGTCGTTTTCTTTCAAGAAGGTTCTTATATTTGGAGAAATACAGGCAAGAAACTGGTCCATAATTACAAAAGACCTGAGTTTATGAAAATCTTCCCCCACGTCACAAGTGTCTATCCAGTTATCAAAATAGCGGCCAGGTTGAGTGGCAAACTGCTGGAATGTCTCACCAGGTTTGATCCAGACAGAACGAAATATGTGGCGATAGTGCTCAGTGGACTGACTGAAGCTTCTAAGGAGAGAGGATTTAAGTTTAGGGGAGTCACAAATTACGTCATCAGCCATGGTAGTGTAGATTTCTGCTAGCTTACCAGAGAGAAGACCACCTAGTCGAATGGTGTAGTTGTCCTGAGGAATGTTGAGCAGGGCAGCAATGCGTTCAAAGCGTGTGAAGTAGGATGTCAGATCATCTCCTTCTTGATAGACTGGTAGAAAATGTCGGGGAATAGTCCCACAATTCCCAGGCAAGATCACTGAATCTCGGTTTGTTCCTTGTTCTTGCAGTGACAGCTTCAGCTTTAATTAGGACATGGCAAAGGCATGTTCTCTTTCCTTTTCTTTCCTCTCTTCACTCTCTCTTTCTCGTCCCTTTTGTCGTTCGTCTCGTTGCAACGCTTGCTGAGTAGAAACAAACTCACATAGCTCGTCACTCTCGAGTCCCATTTATCTTCCCAACTCAACTAGCTCCTTGATAGAAGACATGATGAACACAACACCAAGAAAACACAGCAAAGGAAACAAAATAATCCGTGAATAAAGGACGCCCAAGGAAGCAATAGAGAAAATATACATACGTCAGAGGAGAAAACGCCGCACCTGACAACACAAAGGACTTTAATCAGAGTCTTTAAAGACGCAACTGATTAGAAACAAGCCCTCACAAACCAACAGTCAAAAAATACTCACTTCCAAGCCTTGGACAATGAGCCGGGGAAGGTAACACTACCTGTCTCCCAACAATGACTGTTAGCACTCCACAACAGAGCATCGAGAAGGCACAATACTGGCGAGGTCGCCACTTGTGGAAGCTTGAGGCAGGTAACTCGAAGAGATTGAAATAAATACTGCCTTCTTCCACTAAAAACCAGGGATGTGGCCTTCTCTACCAGAGCCGCAGAGAGTGGAGAAAACACAGGCACAATAACAAAGCACCACTTTAATGAAAGAAGAGCACTCCTTCTCCAACACACACTTGAACTATATGGACGTTGGTCGCCACTTAGAGAGGTAGCTGCTCTAGCGCTGGTACCACGCCCATCCACTTCACACACGGCCGTCCATGGCAGCACACGGGTACAGGATCCCAAGGAGAGGACGAGGAATGGAACAGGGTGTAGGGGTGGAGAGTAGGTAGAGCGGTATCCAGCGGTGACCAGGATTGAAGCAGGAGGTGGATGCAGAACCACCAGCAAGCCCGAGTAGTATGGTGGTTCATCCAAAGGCTGGTCTGGACTCAGGCTGGCTAGACACGGCTGCCAGGAGACTGGCTCAGGTCCCCCAAAGCGAGCGGTGAGCAGGGCTTCACGGGAGAATACTTCTGGAGGCAGAGGTGAGTCTAGGTAGTGTTGACTCAGCCAGAGCTCAGGAGAATCTGCCTTCCCTCGGTTTCGTCGCCCAGGCGTCAGGTCGGAAGCCGGAATTCAGCGCAGGAGACGGTACCTCGAAGATCCGAAATGTGAAGCAAAGAGATAGCATCACAAAACGACCATCAATAAGCAAAACAACTATCAATAAGAAAGAAGATAGTTCCAAAGTACCCTGATAGTTTCTGGCCTTGTTACCTTTAAAGTAACAAGCTGATAGTTTAACCCATAGTTGTCTTCACAGACAGCCATGTCAAAACCATTTCCAAGAAAGCCTCTCAAAGGATCTCACCTCTTAGAAAGGTGGCTGGTTTCCTCGACAGGAAGGAGAGACTGTTGCTGTACAAGGCACAGATACGGCCGCACCTGGAAACGCAGTCCTTTCTTGGATGTCCTGTGCCGCCACACACAGGAGGAGGCTGGACAGCATCCAACGCCGCACCTTACGGCTGGTGGATGCCGCATCCCCACCTCAACCAGAGCCTGGAACACGACAAAGAAGTGGCAGCTATGGTAGTGTTCCATAAGGCACAGATGCAAAAAGTGCCACATTTAGAAGGGCTGCGTCGTCCTCTAAGAGTCTCCACACGGAGCACGAGAACGGTGTTCAATGGTGGTGACGCAGTAGAGGTGCCGCGTTCCCACACCTATCAGCACCAACGCACCTTCGCAGGACGTGTCTCCAGGATGTGGAACTTGTTCACGGCCGTGGTACCTTATGTCCAGGAGTTGAACACTCACAGTGTCAAACTGATGGCACAAAAGTGGAGAAAGACACTGCCAATCCCACTGACACTCTTCTTGACGTGACACTCAGTGCAGTGCGGGAAAACGAGTGAATAGTGCTCCATTTATATAATGACCATTTAGTTTTAATGAATCATAATTAATATAAATGTAAGATAATTATAAAAACGTAGTATACTAAGTTTATCTTAAGAGATATTGTATATGATTTATTAATATTGAATTGTATTATACTGTACCATAACAGAAAATAGTACCCTTAGAATAGGTAGCACACGGTAGTGCGCCATTGGGTACATAGTCTAAATCAAAAAGAGAGAGAGAGAGAGAGAGAGAGAGAGAGAGAGAGAGAGAGAGAGAGAGAGAGAGAGAGAGAGAGAGAGAGAGAGAGAGAGAGACAGACAGACAGTGAATTTAAAAGTCTCTCTATCTCTCTCTCTCTCTCTCTCTCTCTCTCTCTCTCTCTCTCTCTCTCTCTCTCTCTCTCTCTCTCCATTTCCTCTTAGTCAACTTCTTTTAAAGACTACCCACCACCACCTCCGAGAGAGAGACAGAGAGAAGAGAGAGAGAGAGAGAGAGAGAGAGAGAGAGAGAGAGAGAGAGAGAGAGAGAGAGAGAGAGAGAGAGAGAGAGAGAGAGAGAGAGAGAGAGAGAGAGGAAAAACCCTCTCTTTCTTCTCCCCCTCGTAGTCAACTTTTTTCTAAAGACGCTCCACCACGTCCTCCTCATCCACTCAGTGACCTACCATACCTCCTTCCCTACCTCTCCATAAACGAACCTGCCATCTGACGAGTCATCCACTCTGACGACCTAGCTTCTTCCTCCTTCATCTCTACCCCTAGACACACACACACACACACACACACACACACACACACACACACACACACACACACACACACACACAGGCGCGGATCCAGAATATCTATTTGGGGGGGGCCCGCCGCCCTCAAGATAGTGAAGACCAATGGATAGTGATTAGTGATGGCGGTACCCACTATCAGCATATGGCATACAGTCGAGATTTTTAAAGGGGAGCGGAGATTTTGGGGGGGGCCCGGGCCCCCTGGGCCCCCCCCCTGTATCCGCGCCTGCACACACACACACACACACACACACACACACACACACAAACAAACAAACAAACAAACAAACAAACAAACAAAACAAACACACACACACACACACACACACACACACACACACACACCCGGTAGCTCAGTGGTTAGAGCGCTGGCTTCACAAGCCAGAGGACCAGTGTTCGATTCGCCGGCCGGGTGGAGATTTTTGGGTGTGTCTCCTTTAACGTGTAGCCCCTGTTCACCTAGCAGTGAGTAGGTACGTAAATCGAGGAGTTGTGACCTTGTTGTCCCGGTGTGTGTTGTGTGCCTGGTCTCAGGCCTATCCGAAGATCGGAAATAATGAGCTCTGAGCTCGTTCCGTAGGGTAACGTCTGGCTTTCTCGTCAGAGACTGCAGCAGATCAAACAGTGAAACACACACACACGTACCCTTGAATCTTCACTGATGGAATTCGAGAGAGCGTGATCATGCGTCTTATGGAATTCCTAAGCGTGTTTGGCCAGAGAGAGAGAGAGAGAGAGAATACATTCGCTCCGATGATGTTTTAATAAAGAATGGAAAATAAACTTACTTAGAATGGGAGAGGAAGAGGGATGGGAAAGAGGAGGGATTTGTCAGGGTGGCGTAGTGGATAAGGTAGTCAGCGTGGGTTTGAGCAGACGTCTACGCGTAAGTTCCATGCGTAGGTTCGAATCCCACCACGTGCCACCTAGATACTTAGCCATTTGTCGAGTGGTTTAAAGTTACCTACATGCCACCATGATACCCAGGCTCTAGTTGGTTACACCAAAGATACGCTTGGGTGGTGATATGGATCCTAATATCGGTACCACTATGAATAAAATAGTCTGCGCCACTGAAAGGCGGAAGCTGAACAGCGCTTCTCACATATACTCTTCAAGTGTGCCTACAGGCGCTATAGGCCATAGCATGAGAAAAAAAAATAGAGAAGGAGTAGGTGTCATTGGTTGTTTCTCTGTTACCCACTATCACAGCCACCACCAGCAGCTCAGTTTTCAACCTCTCCCCCTCCCTTGCTTCATGTCCCCTTTTCCCCGACAGGCCAACCTACATTCCATGTGATAGCACCCCACCGACTTTGACGATTACATCCTGATTGCTTCTACTACTTTCTCTTGTTCTTGTTGTTGCGGGGTGGTGGTGGCTTTGCTGTCGGTGGTGGTAGTAGCGTTAGTTGAAGTTGTTGTAGTTGTTGTTATGTGGTTTTAATGTGGTGTTATAGGTGGTTGTGAGGATGGTTCTGGTGGTGGTGGTGGTAGTCGTGGTTGTAGTAATCGTGGTGTTGGTGATCCTATTATCATTTTTTTCATTATTATTATTATCATTATTATTATTATTATTATTATTATTATTATTATTATTATTATTATTATTATTATTATTATTATTATTATTATTATTATTATCATTATTATTATCATCATAATTATCACTAATGTTAGTAGTTGTAATAGTAGTAATAGTAGTAGTAGTGTAGTAGTAGTGGTAGTTGTAAAAGTTGTAGTAAGAGTAGTAGTAGTAGTAGCAATGATGATAGTGGTATCAGCATCGTTGATAACTGAAGCAAAAAATAAAGGAGAGAAAGAAAGAAAGAAAGAAGGGAGAGAGAGAGAGAGAGAGAGAGAGAGAGAGGTGGGTGAGGTACACGGCGAGTCAGTTCATTTTTTTTTTTTTATGTTATAGCCTATAGCGCCTGTAAGTCTACTTCAAGAGTATGGGAATCACTGTTCTGTTTACACCCATTAGCGGCGCAGGTAATTTCATTTATAGTGGTACCCATATTACGGGTACCGTATTACCACCCAAGCGCATCTTTGGTGTAAGACAATTACACCTCCACCTACGTAGAACCTGGGTACCATGGTGACATGTTGGTAACTTTAAACCACTCGACAAATAACATAGTTTCAAGACAGCACGTTGTAGGATTTGAACCTACGCGTGGATGTCTACCCGATCCCACACTCACCACCTTATCCACTACCCCAATGTCTCCCTGGCTCTGTGACGATACAGGGAGGAAATCTTTGTGAAGTGTCCTTAGGGGAAAACATAAGGTAAAGAGGTACTTTCCCTATGGCTAGGTTTAATCTCAAACCTTGCCAGTACTACTGACTATCCATCCATCACATCATCCCGTGCAGTGGTGGTAATGGTGGAGATGGCTGGAGTTGTGGTTGAGGTGCTGGTATGGCTGATGGCAGAAGTCATGACGGTTTTTGGTAAATAAGTGCCAGCTAAGTGCTAGTTGAGTGCCATTGCATCTAGGCTTCAAAGAATAGTGACAGCATACGGCGAAGACACTCACACAGCAGGTTGCTCTGTGTTGGTCCCTTTCGGCACCCCCTTCGCTGTTCTTCAGTGGGGTCGGACACGCAAGCCAGCCTTATTAAGGCAACATTTCGAACTCGTAAAGCATAGTATTCATGGCGGACTGGACTGGAAAACGACATGTATTCAAGAGCTAGAATGTATCTCGTTTTACTTGGAGCCACTTTTGTTAATAAATTGCAATAAATATCGCCGAAAATGACTTCAGGTCGGGAAGCAATCAAAGGGAGTGGCTCGGGAACAGGTGGGGGTGGCGGGCAGATACAATCAGCGGGGCTAAACTATGAGGTTAATCCCGAACACAGAGAACGGCTGTCCTTCTCCCATCTCTCTCTTCTCCTCGTCCAGCCTCCCTTACCTGTACTTGTGTCCCTTGAAGAGATGTATTCCTCAAGATTTTCTATCAACACCAAAACTGGTGGACTGAGCTTCAACATGCCTTTCTTTTCTTCCTCTTCCTAATACGATACTCTTCTTAAATAAACTATTATAGACTATTTTGAAAAGTTCTTGTGATAGTTATTTTGGGTTTTCAAGAGCGTGTTAATCATTCTAGTGATGGTTTAATAAGGTTTATGCATCAATGAGAGAAAAGAATTTCTATCCCCTTTAAAAAGTAGTCACTATGAAAAAACAACGTACATCTCTTATTTACATTCAGCCTTTCTCTTTTACAAGCCGTACATGAAATCACTGTTAGTTCCAATTCAAATATATATTTTCGTGAATACTCTCCGTCTTTTTCCTAAACAGCCACTGACTTAACTTGCCTTTATTAGGCAATCTTTATGTTTCGCTTCCTTCCTGCCGTCACGAAGGATTTTCTACCGAAGATCATTTCATATGCATATACAGCCGCAAAAAAAAAAGCTCACTTAGTTGCCAGTTAGTTCCCTTGCACGTCCGAGAGAGAGTTAGTCAAACGAAAGGGATAAATGTCATGAAACCTCCCTCTTAAATAAAGTCAAGTCATAGAAAGTTACAAATACAGAAGCAGGCAGAAAGTTGCAGAGTTTACCAGAGAAAGGTATGAATGATTAGGAGTAATGGTTAACTCTTGCATCAGAGAGTTGGACAGAATAGAGGTGAGAGGAAGAAGAAGGCCTTGTGCATTGAGGCCGCAGGAGGGAAAGCATCAAAAGAGCAGTTACCGTGCAAGAAAATAACGGTAGAAGACAGCAACATACAACATTCTGGCGGTGAGAAAGAGGCTGAAGATAGTCAGTCAGAGGAGAGGAGTTGAGTCAAAAAATACATCAGGAAATCATGGTTATCATTGTTATCTAGCCACGAATTGTTGGTGTCACTTAGGCCTTCATCTCTACACACTAAATTGGGCCACAGAACACTTATTACATAAAACAACTCGCAACCCATTACTGTACTTGCTCCACAAATTCATACCTTCTTCTGGGCTTCCTTTTAAGCTTCAGACTCCCCATAACGACTCATAAGACTCCAACGTAGTAGCAGCGCATTACTACATTTTCTTTATAAAATTATACATAAATTCTTGGGCTGGTTCTGTTGCTCTAAAGCCCAAAATCAAATCTGGCTCCGTATCTCTTCCCTCACATCGAGTATTATGAAATGCTTTTGACTCTCACAAGTTCTGTTTCTAAGAGCCTTACAAACAAATAGGGTGATTCTCACGAGTATCTTTCCCATGGATGATGGAATATATTTGTAAGACTATCACTGAAAATATAGAAACACACTTGAATACTCTAGTCTCTTCGATCATGGGTTGTTAAAACTTGTCCAGGTAAAACAATGAAACACTAGAGAACAAGGGTACCAGAAACTGAGATATAGATAATGACATAAAGACAAGCTTTTGTGTATAACTCTTGCAAGAAGATTCATGTACGCAGAATAAAAAAAAAAAGCAGGTTGGGAGATGTTTGTAAATGTGAATGTTTGCATGTAGTGTAGACGCCTTTCCTGAGTATGTCAACAAGGCAAATTGGTACAGATACTCGCATACATATCCTTCTTAGTTCTGTCCCTTGGATTAACACTCCTACACCGGCTGATCTGTTCCACAACCAAGCCTTTGTTTTATTTTGTGTATGTGACTCATAAGAACATCAGAACAATGCAAGTTGCAAAAATGCATCCGAGCTACTCGTGGCATTCCTTGTATGACAATTTTACCTATATCCACCACTCCATCCATGAAATTATCCAACCTTTTTAACATTTATACTATGACTACATTAAGAACCTCATTATTAAATCTACTCCAGTTACTTACTACACTATCAAAAAAAATTATTCATATCTCTTCTTTAAGTTCTAATTTTATCAAGCTCACCATGCAGTCCAAGGCAGGATACAACACCCATCTGATCGAGCAACGAAGTAGAGAAAAGTAATCTATGCATTTACACTCGTATTCTTAACATACGTTTCCTTCATAGTCACTCTTCACAAACATAAGAACATAAGAAAAGAGGCAGGCTGCAAGTGGCCACCAGGCCTATACGAAGCCAGTCCCTGTGTGCTTAAGCTACCTAGTTCCATCTATCTTCTCCATCCATGAACTTATCTAACCTTCTTTTAAAGCTCCCTATTGACTCAGCCCTGACTACATGACCACTGAGACCGTTCCACTCATCAACCACTCTGTTTGAAAACCAGTTTCTTCCCATTTCTTTCCTAAACCTGAATTATTTCTGGTTCTGAACCCGCTACTGATTCTAAGAACTACATTCATGTCCCGTTTGTTAAAACCCTAATACCACTTAAATACTTCTATCAGGTCTCCTCTTAACCTTCGTCTCTCTAGAAAATGCACATTGAGTTTTTTCAGTCTCTTTTCATAGGGAATATCCCTCATCCCCTGTGTCTTTTTAGTCATCCTCCTTTGCACTGACTTCAACAGAGCTATGTTCTTCCTGAATTGTGAGGACCAGAATTGTACCGCATAGTCAAGATGTGGCTTGACCAGCGCCAAGTATAATTCTAGTATTACTTCAGGACTCCTGCTTTTAACACTTCTAAAAATGAATTCTAATACTCTATTCACCTTATTTTTGGCCTCAATACATTGCTTCCTTGTACCGAGATCGGAGCTAACTATGACTCCTAAATCTTTCTCATACTTGGAACTTCCTAGTGCCACGTTATCTATCGTATATCTATTGCTTGGATTATCTTTACCTAAGCTCAGAACCCTGCACTTGTTAATACTGAATTGCATTTGCCATCTATTTGTCCATTCTTTCATCCTATCCAAGCCTTGGCGCCGCCGTGGTACAGTGGAACCATGCGTGCTTTGGGATCGAGGGGTCTCCAAGCGCACGGGTTCGAATCCTGTCCACGGTCTGAGTGTAGGTTGGGCTTCCTCACTTGGGGCAACGGTTTCCTAGAGGGTGGCCTTTGAGATAGGAGGTACCCCAAAAAAATACCCCCTTTAGCCCACAAATTCCCGTGATAAGCCTACATGGTATAAATAAAAAAAAAAGAAGTCAGTCTGCAAAGCCTTGGCATCTAAATCAGACCTAATTAATCTACCTATCTATGTGTCGTCCGCAAATTTATTGATATCACTATTAATTCCACTATCCAAGTCGTTGATATATATTAGCAATAATAATGCCCCTAAAACTGAGCCCTGTGACACCCCACTAACTACTTCTCCCCATTCGGAATTAGATCCATTACAAAACAAAACAAATGCAGAAGTAAAGCGGATGATTAATAAAAAAAACAATCCTACTAAACTGGTTGTGTTTAAGGCAAGGTTAGAAGAGAGAAAGAGCAGCAGCAGGTGGTGTTTGTATCAGTAAGATACCCAAACTGCATCAATCCAGCATCAGTTTCTCGCAGACGGCGATGGCATCTCTCCCGGCGTCTCGTTAAGCGAGCAACACAATGAATAATATCCTGCACTTTCAATTACAAGATGGCTCAGATGTGAAGGAAAAAAAACAAATAAGACCACAGGCAGGAGACACCACGCCTCTCCCTTTTCTTTCTCAGCCCACTAGCACTGCATGCCGTGCATGGCCTCCGCGCGGTTCTTAATAACCTGACGTTGCATCCAAAAATATATAAGCATAATATCCTCTGTTTTTCTTTTTCTTTTTTTTTGTCTTGACTTTAGTGAGAGGTAGACTAAAGAGGATTGGTTCATGCACGCGAGGAAGTACTGATCCTCATTCCAGCTGTGCCTGCAAGTCTCAAGCAAATTATATAGCGGCCATGGATATGTAGACATAATAGAGACGGGGAATAATCAAATATACATGTACTATTATCATTGCTTGTTGGTGGTGGTACTACTGCTATTATTATTACTGTTACTATATCTTTTGCCACTAAGAAAACAAAAGAAAAAAAGGGGAAGGAAAAGACGATTATATTTCACCAGGTGACCACTAAAAATATCCACCTATGTTCCTACACACACACACACACACACACACCGCGTAGTGTAGTGGTTAGCACGCTCTACTCACAATCGAGAGGGCCGGGTTCGAGTCCCGGTAAGCGGCGAGGCAAATGGGCAAGCCTCTTAATGTGTGGCCCCTGTTCACCTAGCAGTAAATAAGTACGGGATATAACTCGAGGGGTTGTGGCCTCGCTTTCCAGGTGTGTGGAGCGTGTATTGTGGTCTCAGTCCTACCCGAAGATCGGTCTATGAGCTCTGAGCTCGCTCCGTAATGGGGAAGACTGGCTGGGTGACCAGCAGACGACCGAGGAGGAGGTGAATTACACACACACACACACACACACACACACACACAGGGCCCCACATGGGGGGGGAAAAAGGTACTACAGTACCGGGGCCCGGCAGTCCAGGGGGGCCCGGGCCCGTGATTGCAACCTGAATTTGATAGTTGAAAAAAGAAAAGCCCAAATACTAAAGGGGCAGCTTAAAGAAAAGTACCGCTAGTAAAACTGAAAAAAAAAAAATACAGTGCTTCAACTGTGCTTGTTATATTCAAAGTTAAATTGCATCTACATTTTATGAAAACAACGATTTTCCATTAGTCACCCGTCTCCCGTCAGTACAGTTGCAGGTTTTCTGTTATACTCAATTCGTTGTGCAAATTCACATGTAAGTAAGTCTTTCGCTCATTGCAACATTAATTAATTATTGACAAAATATTATTATTATTGATTTTGTAAGTTTCACTGTTTCACAAATCAATGATTTCGCCATGAAAAAGGCAAGGAAGGTGAAATTGAAACTCTAATGATCTTAAGTGTAGTGTGAGGAAATTAATGTGGCGCGCGGGTCTTCAGAAAGCTCAGCAATGTCTTGAGCACTGTTTGTGGCTGGGAGAGGACGCAGGTGATTGTGTTTTGAATGTTATGGGTGTTTGACTACATTGTAACAAAAGTGTGTTGGGGTGTTTCTGTGTGGTTGGCCTCAGTGGCTGACAGGAGGAAGGAATAGCGTTGTGTTGAAGAAAAGCCAGGATAAGGTGGAAGGAGGTGACTGATGTAGACGCAGTACCAGTGAGGTGAGTCACCGTGAGTGTGGTGTGAGCAAAGCCCAAGGATTATGTTTCACAGTCTATTATTATTGGAGATTTATACAAGAACTGCGATTTTAGTTAGAGGGCTTAGTATTTTCTGGCTGTGGAATTTGGAAGTTAAATTAGGATTAAAACTAAAATAAGGCAGGTTTAATTTGCCCTAACAGGAAATTTTGATGGTAATTCATTTAAATATTAAGTAGGTTTTGTATATCTTGAGCTGGTTGTAAGGCAAGCCTTGAGTTGCGTAGTGGGGCAGTTTTACAGTAATGGGTAATCCAGCTCGCAGTAGTATTCAGTTTTATTAGGCTACTCCTGAAGGTCAGAGAAGAAACATTAATTAATTTCAAATGTCATTAATTGAATATTATATTTCCAATTAGGCCTACCCATGCTTAAAATACAGATCAAATAAATAAATTTGACATTTTCCTGTCATTTATACTTAAACCACCTACACTGCACTTAAGCATTTTTAACTGCACGAGGAGTTCGAGGAGTAGGTATTTCCAGATTTTTTTTAAAGGGGCGGGGCCCGGGATTCCCAAAAGTACTGGGGCCCAAAAGGGTGGTGCTTGGGCACTGCACACACACACACACACATACACACACACACAGCACACTACCTTAAGACCTCAAGACTGATGCTCTTCAGAGCAACATTATATACTTCCTCAGGGGATAATAAGGTTAAGGCGGGCAGCACTAACACCACTAATAGCACCACCAGCGTAGCACCAACAACAACACGCTCGGAGCACTCGGAGGCAGGTAACACCAGCACCATAGTGGAGCCACAACAATTCCTGGGCCGCCTCCTCCTCGGAACTGTCGAAGCAAGTAAGGAAACAGCTGATGTAAATCTCACCTACCCATCTCCGAAATTATCTCCGTTAGGCAGAGCTGGCAGGCCGACCAATCATCGGGAAAAAAGAGAAAGTGCCTCACTACCCATCAACCAGCAGCCAGAAACCCTCCAGGACAACTTATCACTGATCATTATGGTCCTCACCTCCTCCTCTTCCTCCTGATCCATCTCCTCTCCCCCCTCATCTCTCTCTCTCTCTCTCTCTCTCTCTCTCTCTCTCTCTCTCTCTCTCTCTCTCTCTCTCTCTCTCTCCACAGGTCACTTTTCCTTATCCGGTCTTCCTTCTTGTCTCTTTATACCTCAGTCAACTATTTTTTTTCCTAAGTATTGAGTAGTTCAGTTCAACAACCCTGCTATAGAACTGAGCTTGAATTACTATCAAGAAGGATTAAGCACATTATATATGATCTGCTGGCACAGGATCGTTGCATCTTCTTTTCACTCATTGATCTGTGTTTGTCTCGCAAGCGAAAGTTAGCATCACAAGAGTATACCCATTAAAATGAAAAAGGGTCTAGTATCGCCTGTGTGTGTGTGTGTGTGTGTGTGTGTGTGTGTGTGTGTGTGTGTGTGTGTGTGTGTGTGTGTGTGTGTGTTTACCTAGTTATATTTACTTAGCTGTGTCTTACAGGAAAAGAGCTCTGCTTATGCTGGCCTGTCTCCATATCTATAGTTGTCCAGTTTAGCCTTAAAATCATGAATATTTTGCATGAACCACTATTTCATCCAAATAGTTCCATATTTCTATGCTCTTCTGTTTGGAAAAGTATATTTCTTAATGTCTCTTCCACACGCCTTTTTCTTTTTTATTTCATGCCGTGTCCCCTTGTATCTCTTGAGTCCCACACCAATTAATCTTCTTTGTCAACTTGGTCCATCTCCTTCCATGTTCTGTATATAACAATTAAGTCTCTTCTTTCTTTCCTCTGTTGCAATGTTGAAAGTTTTAATCTCTTTAATCTGTTCTCATATGTTAGGTCTCTCAAACTTGGAACCAGTTTAGTTGCAGCTCTTTGAATCTTTTCTATCTTCCTTATATCATTCTTTTTTTACTTTTTTTTTATGTGGTGACCATATAAGTGCAGCATATTCTAGTTTAGGTCGAATCATGTATTTTATTAGTTTTTTCTATCATCTCTTCATCTATGTATATCTATTTTACTTTTCTTAGTAATTTATATGTTTCCCCAACTATATTGTCTACGTGTTTTTTCGGTGATAAATTATCATTTATTGTAATACCCAGGTCATTTTTTTCTTTTTGTTTTCTGAATTTCTTCTCCTCCCATAGTGTAAGATCTTGTCTGTCTTCTTTCACTTCTCCCTAGTTTCATCATTGCACTTTTTTTGCATTAAATTCCATTTTCCATTTCTTGCTCCACTCGTGTATATTATTCAAGTCTTATGTCGCATTTCACAATCCATGTCAGTTTCCACTAGTTTCAGTAACTTGGCGTTATTTGCAAATAAGCTTATATAACTATCCACCTCTTCTACCGTATCATTAATATACACTATGAACATTACTGGGGCCAGAACTGTTCCTTGTGGAACTCCAGTTTTAATTCTACACCATTTTGATTCTTGACCTTTTTAACACTGTTTCCATTTCTCTTTCTTTTAAGAAGTCTGTTATACAATCCAGTACTTTTTCTCTGTAAACCACATATGTTTTTTTTTTTTATTGTCTATAGCAATCTCTGATGCGGTACTTTATTAAAAACCTTTTATAGATCCAAATAGACACAGTCTGCCCATCCGTCCGTCTCCTGAATTATATCTATTGCTCTACTGTAAAGACTCAATGAATTTGTGCCACAGGATCTTCACTTCTGAAACCAAATTGTCGTCCAGTTAATGTGACTCTTCTAGCTGGTTCATTCATCTGTCTTTAACTATTTTTCCATTATTTTCGCAACCACGCTTATTAGAAGCACTGGTCTGTAGTTCAGTGGTTCTTTATTACCTTCCTTAAAAATTGGTACAACATTGGCCCTTTTCCAATTTAGAGGGACTTCTCCTTCCTTAAAAAAAAAAAACATACTATGATGCTATGTAATCTCTGCCAGCTGGTCATTACATTTTTTCAGTATCCAATTTGGCCCATCATCTGGTCCTTGAGCCTTATTCATATCCAACATTTACATAATCTTGATTCTTTGACTTTATTTCCTTGTCCTGTGCCCCGTTTTTGCTCTTTCATGCTTATTTTCTTTGGTGATTACCGATTTAAAGCACATATTCATTATTTCCGCCTGTGATCGTGCATCATCGTATGTGACATTATCTACTTTTAATCTATCTACCTATTGGTTGCTTTATTTTATTTTCCCGTTAACATATCTATAAAAGAGTTTCTGTACATTTTTTGCATTTATCAACTATATCTTTCTCACAGTTCCTTAGTTCCTTTTTTAAGCTTTGGACATTCATTTCTTACTACCTTAAATTCTTCCCAATTATTATGTCCTCTTTTTCTCAATCTATTCCATGTTGCTTCCTTTTTCACTATTGCTAATTTACATCTTGTGTTATATCAGTCTTCCTTTCTCTCCCCCTCACTGAATCTGATTTTGGGAAGATATCTGTTAATCTCTTCATTATAAATATTCATAAACATATCCCACTCTCCCTGTACATTATTTACTGTGTACAGTTGGCTCCACTCAACTTCTGCGAAGTATTCCATCAACTTTGTGAAGTCTTTCCATAATTATATCTTCCATTTTTGTGAAGTTCGTTCCTGTTTACTGTTGAACCGCTGTCCAGATTAAATGTGTGTGTGTGTGTGTGTGTGTGTGTGTGTGTGTGTGTGTGTGTGAGTGTGTGATTCACCTCGGTTGTCCGCTAGTCACCCAGCCAGTCTTGCCCATTACGGAGCGAGCTCAGAGCTCATAGACCGATCTTCGGGTAGGACTGAGACCACATCAACACACTCCACACACCGGAAAAGCGAAGTCACAACCCCTCGAGTTACAACATCCCGTACCTATTTACTGCTAGGTGAACAGGGGCCACACATTAAGAGACTTGCCCATTTGCCTCGCCGCTTACCAGGATTCGAACCCGGCCCTCTCGATTGTGAGTCAAGCGTGCTAACCACTACACTAGGCGGTGTGTGTATGTGTGTGTGTGTGTGTGTGTGTGTGTGGAATGGAGGGAGGATAAGTTGTGTTGAGCTATAGATGTAATGTCCTCTAAAGCTACTCATGTTGCTTACACACACACAAAAAAAAAAAAAATACAACACACACTCTCTCTCTCTCTCTCTCTCTCTCTCTCTCTCTCTCTCTCTCTCTCTCTCTCTCTCTCTCTCTCTCTCTCTTTCTCTCTCTCGTACCCTTGCCTTCCTGGCAGGAGCGGGCGAGCTGAATGACGACAGGCCAAGGAACTAGTGTTGTTCAACCTCTCCCGGTGTTTTATTTCCATATTTTGTACATTAGGCCCAGTGCGCTGGGCTCCAGGCCTGCCTGAGTCTTAATGCTAGCGGCGCCGACTTCCACTCCAAACAGGTAGCCTCTCTCGCCTCGCCAACACACCGAGGCGATGCGTGAGAGAGCGTTGTTGTTAGAAGGCTCCTTTTTAAAAGCTTCATAGTTCTTAAATTGCAAATTGTTCCGTGACACTGAAGCAAAGACTGCCAGTGTGTTGTGATACGCGGAGTCATTTAGGTCAGTATGTGAGCTTCAGTGTGACAGACAGCCTGAGGCCTCCTCCATGAATGAGGCTGCTAATCAGGAAGCCTCGTTCCGCGGCACAGAATACGAAGTTCGCAAAGAATCTCAATACGATTGCGAAATTCAGGGCCCCTAGTGAGTAGCAGCCTGTAAGCAGCGACGCCCACACGCTACCTCGATAACAATTGGCTCTACGGCATGTCACCGCTACCAGCAAGCGCCACCCCACCATTGTCGTCCTGGCCTTGACATAGCACGCAGAGGAGACGGTCTCCCTCCCCCTCCCTGGCTGGGGTTCTCATCGTTCCCCTTCCCTGTAGCCAGGACGCTCCCTGGCCGATGGGTCACATTCCACTCTGGAAGAGTCATAAAATAAAATAAAAGAAAACAACATAAAAAGACAGTAATATATTAGTGGTGGTACTCGGAGTGTTGTGATGAGTGACAGGAAACCCCGACATAGCCGATCATGTCTCGCTGTGTTTTCTTTGTTTGTCTGGGAAGATGTTCAGGGAATATTCATGTACATAAATTATATTGATATACTGTGTTTACCTTCACATTTCTGACACTGGTAGTTGGTTGTTTGTTTTGTAAGCATTAGGAGGCGTGTAGACCTGGCGCAGCGGACGTGTTAGCACCATGTGTGTGTGTGTGTGTGTGTGTGTGTGTGTGTGTGTGTGTGTGTGTGTGAGTGAGTGAGTGAGTGAGTGAGTGAGTGAGTGAGTGAGTGAGAGTGTGTGTGTGTGTGTGTGTGTGTGTGTGTGTGTGTGTGTGTGTGTGTGTGTGTGTGTGTGTGTGTGTGTGTCACTCAATATTTCTAAAAATATCACAGATAAACCACCCCCACTCCTGTCCTTCCCCCACTGCGTTCATGCTTCCCTCCAGAACAAGCTTTGCTGTCAGGAAGCGTCGGCTGAGAGAAGCCTCGTGACAACAATGTATCCTCTATTGTCTAAACGTTTGAGTCGAGGCGCTTGCAAAACAACAGGGCAGCCCGAGGACTGTACATATTACATACCTGGGCATCACACTTGGCTAAATCATCTTAAACTTTCCATTTTATTATGAAAGGTAACAAAAGTATCGCTGCACTAAATACATTTAGCTCTAGAAGAAAAGATTGATTTGCTATGGCGAGACCTGATGGAAAACGCTGAGAAAACATGAAAAAAGAAAAGATCTTGGAAGAGCCTAAACCTATTAAACAACTCATTCCTTGAAGAACTCTATCACTTCACAATCTTCTATCTGATCGCCAGTATGGCTTCCGTCAAGGTCGCTCTACTGGTTATCTTCTGGCTTTCCTTACTGAATCTTGATCATCCTCTTTTAGAGATTTCGGTGAAACTTTTACTCTAGCGTTAGATATATCAAGAGCTTTTGATAGAGTCTGGCATAAAGCTTTGATTTCAAAATTGCCTTCCTACGGCTTCTATCCTTCTCTCTGCAACTTTATTTCAAGTTTCCTTTCCGACCATTCTATTGCTGCTGTGTTAGACGGCCACAGTTCCTCTCCTAAATCTATTAATAGTGGAGTCCCTCAGGGTTCTGTCCTGTCACCCACTCTCTTTCTATTATTCATTAATGACCTTTTTAACCAAACTTCTTGCCCTATCCACTTTTACGCTGATGATACCACGCTACATCTTTCCACGCCCTTTCAGAGACGACCAACCCTTCAGGAAGTCAACAGATCGATCACGCAGGGACGCCACAGAACACCTGACTTCCGATCTTTCTAAGATTTCCGATTGGGCAGAGAAAATCTAGTATTTTTCAATGCCTCAAAAACTCAATTCCTCCATCTGTCAACTCCATCTATCCCCTCTCCTTCAGTGACAATCAACTGTCTCCCTCTTCCACACTGAATATCCTCGGTCTGTCCTTTACTCATAATCTTAACTGGAAACTTCGCATCTCATCTCTTGCTAGAACAGCTTCTATGAAGTTAGGCGTTTTGAGGTGCCTCTGCCATTTTTTTTTTTCGCCCCTCTAACTGCTTACTCTGTATAAGGGCCTTATCCGCCCCTGTATGGAGTACTTTTCTCATGTTTGGGGGTTCCAGTCACACAATTTTACTAGATAGGGTGGAATCAAAAGCTTTTCGTCTCATCAACTCCCCTCCTCTGACTAACTGTCTTCAGCCTTTTTCTCACCGCCGAAATGTTGCATCTCTTTCTATCTTTTATCGCTATTTTCATGCTAACTGTTCTACTGATCTTGCTAACTGCATGCCTCCCCTCCTCCTGCGGCCTCGCTGCACAAGGCTTTCTCTCTCTCTCTCTCTCTCTCTCTCTCTCTCTCTCTCTCTCTCTCTATATATATATATATATATATATATATATATATATATATATATATATATATATATATATATATATATATATATATATATATATATATATATATATATATATATATATATATATATATATATATATATATATATATATATATATATATGCGATTTCTTGCTTTTGGCAGAAAGGCAACAACTGCTGTGGCTTGCTTTGTTGTTGTCGGTGTTAAGGCCGCGAAGATCTATGGATCCTTATGAGCCTTGGGGTAGTCCTGTGTGGGTATCACAGGCGTGGTAGCTGGCCGGTCTTCCTCAAGAAGGCACAGGTAAGGCGAAGGACAGCAGGTTGCCAGGAGGGGTGGCCTTAGGCCGCCAGGAGGGTGGGCATGTCGAATGTTGTGATGCTTGGGCGGAGAGCCTAGACTCTGGGAGAGTAGTGCAGTGCGGTGGGAATGGAAGCCTTGGCAGTGGAGCAGGAAATGTTCTATCGTGTCAGGGATAGTCTTACACCAAGAACATAAAGGGATAAGGAGACCAGCATAGCAGGTCTAAGTAAGCACCGACTGTGGTGCGGCCCAGACGGAAGCGGGCGATGGTTACTCTGGCTTGCGTTCCTTTCCCTGTTTGAATCTTGTAACGACGCTCCTCCTCTGATGATGATGGATTCCCCATCCCTTTCCCCCTTGCTGCCTTCGATCCACGCGCCAACTCTTGCTATCTCCATTCGTTAATCGATTCCTCCAGTCCTCCCATTGAACCCGTATATCCTCTTATAGTATAGAATCCTTGCCCTCGACCAAGGATTCTATATATATTTCTTACCCTCGACCACAGGCATTTTGACGGTGACTTAACCCGCCCTCACCCAGTCTCATATCAACAATACGTCAGCCGCGATACTTACTCATTTACTCTGCTTGCAAAGGTATTCCTTGCACCCTCTTTTTCTTATTTTTCTTCAATTTGGTGGAAGCAGATGCCACAGTGGTCCTCTTGAGCTATGCTGACAATGAGGGTATCCATACATGCAGCGTACATAATTACCCTCCAGCTGCTCACAGGTGACTGAGAAGCAAGGGGGAATCTCCTGCCTGCCTGTACGCCGAGTTTGGACTCTCACCACATATTTCCGATGCAGCACTCCTGTTATTCTCCGGAGAAAATGTATGAGTGTAGACGGGCCTGTACAATGTACTTTCTCTCAGTCAAGTGTTATGATCTAGTAATCATCTATCACTTATCTAGTTCTGCAATGACTGTGATGAGATTGTAGGATTTCAGATTGAGATACAACGTAAAAACACAATGGGAATGTGTCCAGAGGGTTACTCAATTTGGTTACAAGACTGTACATGTGATTGATCCTTGCAGATTGAGGGCATGAGATAATGTTCTCATACTGCCCCGCCGTTCAGCCTTAATTCAGCTCAGTATTATTTATTCCTTTATTACTATTATTTTAATTTCCTTTATATTAGATCACCGTCCAATATCTTACACTTCCATAGTTGCTTCCAATATTTAGCACAACAGATATACAATTTTAGGAATAAAGCATTCGAACAGCTCATCAGTAACACATGATGACTGTATTGTCCTCCTTCATTGTTTTCCTGTTTTCCTCAGACACAAGGCGGTAACCGCAGCACACATTATCAGTTAGGCTTACCAATTTACATGAGCACGTCCAGGATGACGTGTGTGATAGACAGTGTAAAAAGAGACATACATATAGATAAATAGAGGAAAATTGCTTAACAATAGAGACAGACAATAGAAATGACAAACAGATGGAAACGCAAAGAAAAAATTATTTCCGGTCAAGGACAACGAGTAAAAGCAAAAATGGCCATTTGACGTCAAGGAGAGGTACACATTAAAGGAAACAAGCAAACGGGAAGAAAGAGAAAAGCTAAACAGACAACAACATAAAGACAATCTCAACCCACACGTTCGGTCAGACAGAAGCCCGTCATGCGCACGAGTTGTGATGAGAGCATGGATGTAAAATGGACAAGAATTGTTTCACACCACAGAGATTTTCAGTGCCTACGTGTCATATCGAGAGAGCAGCGGGGCGGGGCGGAGCGGGGCGGACCGGCGAGGGTACTGTATGTACATACATACATACATCTTGGACCACAGGTAAACAATCTATCCCCTCCCCGCCCACCACACCACCACACTGACCGCGGCAAAACAAACACCACCTCCCTCTCCCACCCTCTTGTGAGTCGGCGGAACAGCCGAGCACACATCCGCAGTAGTGTCGATAATAATGATTCATTGTCAAGATTAGGATCACAACAGCAGTCTTGGTTTGCACATGCCGCGCCGTCCGAACCCGCCCGCCACAACGGTCAACAAAGAGTCAACTCGAGCAGCGGCCGATACTCTTTACGCAGCTATCGTGAGTGACCCGTATGAGACTCATTTGTCACCACGACACTGTACCCAGGCGGTGGCGATATATGCACCCAAAGGGAGTGAGAGGAGAGGAGCGGGCAGAATAAGTCCCGAGTAGCTCTGCTAAGTGTCTGCCGGCACTTGTAAAGAAGGCCCTTCTACACCAAGACTTTTACGCCGGGAAATAACCGGAGTGCTGCGTCGAAAATAAGTGGTACAAGCAGGAGATTACCTCTTGCTTCTCAGTCACCTGTGGGCAGCCGAAAGGAAGTAAGTATGGTGCATTTATGGATGCCCCCCACTGTCAATACAGTTCAAAGGTCCCTTATGGACCACTGTGGCATGTGCTTCCTCAAAATTAAGGAAAAAGATGAAAAAGAGGGGTCATTGGTGCAAAGAATGCCTTTGCAGGCAGGGTGAAAGAGCCGGCTACTTTTACCATATACGGAAGTCCTGGTAATGCAGTCGAGTTATTCCCGACGTAAAAGTCTAGAGTGTAGAAGGGCCTTAAGGGAAATATATATTCTCACTATCCTATCATAAGTGGAAAAACCTCGTTAACACCTTCCATTCCCTATTTTCGTCTCATTAACTCCCCTCCTCTGACTGACTGTCTTCAGCCTCTTTCTCACCTCCGAAATGTTGCATCCCTTTCTATCTTTTATCGGTTTTTTCATGCTAACTGCTCTATTGATCTTGTGAACTGCACGCCTCCCCGCCTCATGTAGGCCTTGCTGCACAAGGCATTCTTCTTCCTCTCATCCCTATTCTGTCCAACCCTCTAATATAAGAGTTAACCAGTATTCTCAGTTATTCATACCTTTCACTGGTAAACTCTGGAACTCTCTACCTGCTTCTGTATTTTCATCTTCCTACGACTTGACTTCTTTTAAAGAAAGTGGTGTCAACACATTTGCCCCAGGCTTTCGATTAATTATTTTTAATCTTTTAGGGAGACTGCAGTTCCAATGGGCCTTTTTTTATAATATTTTGTTGCCCTTGGCAACTCTCCCTCTTGCATAAAAAAATTGGTATATGCAATCACGAATGCATCTTGAATGCATTAAGAGAGAGAGAGAGAGAGAGAGAGAGAGAGAGAGAGAGAGAACACGTACGTGCAGCAGTAACAGGAGGTAAGAGGGGATGAGAGGCTATATAGGATGGTGTTAAGCTGCATGTGAGGATGCTGTGTGGTGGGCGGCAAGGGAGCGAGAGGCTAAATGGAAGGACTGCACAGTGCACGACTTTCTTATATTTGGGAGCGTCAGGTGATAGAAATCTTAAATATTTTAGCCTATATTCAAATGCCACTTGATTAGTAGTCATACTCTTATTTGAGACACTTCTCTCTTTTTCTGTTAATGATAAAAAGTACATGTTCACCTAACACCGGAATAACATCAACTCTTCTAGAATCTGCCAACAACTTCTAGTACTGTAATTTCAGTCTTCCTGCGGATGAAACAAGTTTAGTAATTTGAGGAGGAAAACGAGGAAGAAGACGAATAACATTAGAAACAGAGAAACTGCAAATTAAGTAAACAATGATAAGATAACATCACCATCAACGACAACCAATCAACCAACAAACCAAGCCATCTACCCATCCACTCTCACTCACCTGCCTATCCGCCCATCGAAAGAATTACAAGAGACGGTAGGACCAACACTGCCAAACAGCCAAAACCAATACAAGAAGATTCTCTCTCTCTCTCTCTCTCTCTCTCTCTCTCTCTCTCTCTCTCTCTCTCTCTCTCTCTCTCTTGTCTGTCCCTCCCGTTCCCGCCCCAGACCAGCCGTGAGGCTGCCGCCGTCTCCACCCTCCCTGAAGGCAAGGCTTTGACCATGGAATACAAGTATGCAGGCAAGGAGGATGGAATGGAGGCAAGGGAAAAGAAAAAAGTTATGTATGATATCTGTGACGTACGATACCTGCTGTGAAATGACTGCCACCACCACCACCACCACCACCACCATAACCATAATCATAACATAATTCTCTTATCATCCATCTTACCATATTCGCGGTCTTTTGTACGGTGAATTTAGATTGAGTATAAACTACACTCTATTCAAACTCACTATGTGGTATATGGGAGATTGCTGTTCCCTCGTTTCAGATGCACAGTGCTGAGAATGTTAAGATCGCAGCATGTGTTGCGTCTTGCCCCGAAATCTTACTCGCTTCAATCTAGCTACGACAAATGAAAAGAAGGAATGAACCAGAGAAAGAGAGCGGAGGAAGGGGGGTCAGGGCACCAGGAATGACTTGCTGTGAACATCAACAAACACGGGGCGGTCGGGGCCACTCCAACCGCCCATTAAACGCCCATCAGGACACTGGGGTCATCACTGGCAATCGCATGCCCTTCAAACACATTCGCATCCAATGATACGTAGATTTAAGCCTTAAGACAAATATATCACGTCCCGAGTTGGTAAGCCAAACTTAATTGGGTGTGGAGGCCCATAGTCCCCCTCAGCACGGCGACCTCCACCTCACGCCACATCTGTAGTAACGCATCGCCAGCCCGTCCTTCTGCAAGCAGAGATAATTTCGTCTCATAATGCAACGCTTGCGTCATAGTAATGCATTTTTCCAGCAAGGATTTCCACCACCACGTCTCCACTGTCTCTCTAGTTTAGGAAAAATTAAAGCTTCATTTTCAGTGGGAGACGTTAATCTGAAAAAAAAAAATGGTCATTTTGCAGTGATGCCTTCCTCCAACAGTATTTCCCTCCACTGTGTCTCCAATTTCTCTTTCATCCAAGACAACTAAGGCTTTGGATTTAATTGCGACACATGAAGGCAGCATTTAAACGCATGGAGGATACGCTGGTGCCCACCACACAAGCGGCCCGTCTCATTCGTGTGTTTGTTTTGCCTGTATTTACTGCTATCCAGAATGTTTGCAGCAGTGAAGTGGTTGCACTCGGCCAGCGTATCTCATTCATCCCCAGTCTCTCCTGATGCCATCTGCCGTACCTCAAGTCCCAAATGCCAGTGCCACAGGACAGGCAGTGAAGCAGGCAACAGGCAGTGAAGCAATGAGTATCAGTCACTTCACACGGTGTTATGAAGAAATATTACCCGATTTAATAATGAAGTGACCGTTAATCTTTAGAAGTCATATTTTTTTTCTTTCTTGGTCTGTGATGAATTCCCGAGCGCGTTCCCGCGTTTGTTATTGTCGTCCCTAACTCCCAGCAAGAATGAATGGATACACGGCAATTATCAGCTGAAAACAATGCCATCCTACTTTTCCACAATGTAAATCTCAGCAAAATTTTGTGTCAAGACTACAACGCATTACAGAAAGCAAATGGAACATGTTGTTATATTACAAGGAGGAATAATAAGATTCGTGTGGCATTGTAGATCTACACAACACACACACACACACACACACACACACACACACACACACACACACACACACACACACACACACACACACATCATCCAGTAAGGCGCACAAACCCGCCTGCTGAGTCACTCTAAGGTTGGTTAATTGACGTAGCCTGTGTGTGTGTGTGTGTGTGTGTGTGTGTGTGTGTGTGTGTGTGTGTGTGTGTGTGTGTTACATGAACGATTGCTATCAAAAGTTTAATTTCTTAATGTTTGTTTTATTTTGTTTTATTATCATTTGAATACCCTGAAGAAGCAGTAGGCGAAACCGGTCGGGAATAAACTCAACTCCATTCACGTATGTTTCCTTCCACCTCCCCCCTTGAACTTTGTTATCATTGTTAAGATATTTTACTTTATCTTGTCTCTGCGCATATAGCCAGTTTCTTTTCATATTTTGTTATTCACTCCTTTTCATCCTCTCCTCTTCTTTCTCCTCCTCTTTCTCCTCTTCCTTCTTCTTCTTCTTCTTCTTCTTCTTCTTCTTCTTCTTCTTCTCCTTCTTCTATTTTTCTTCTTCTTTTTCTTCTTTTTTCTTCTTCTTTTTCTTCTTTTTCTTCTTCTTTTCTTGTTTATATTCGTTACTATTATTATATGTTTCTCTCCCTGGTGTGTGTGTGTGTGTGTGTGTGTGTGTGTGTGTGTGTGTGTGTGTGTGTGTGTAATTCACCTCACCTCGGTCGCTTGCTGGTCAGCCAGCCAGTCTTCCCCATTACGGAGCGAGCTCAGAGCTCATAGACCGATCTTCGGGTAGGACTGAGACCACAACACACTTTACACACCGGGAAAGCGAGGCCACAACCCCTCGAGTTACATCCTGTACCTATTTACTGCTAGGTGAACAGGGGCCACACATTAAGAGGCTTGCCCATTTGCCTCGCCGCTTCCCGGGACTCGAATCCGGCCCTCTTATGTTAGTATGTCCTTTATGTACTGCGCGTGCTCCGTTTTCTGTAAAACATTCTATTGATAGAATTAGTTTGGCTGGTTTGAGGTGACGTCACGTCTTCCCCTCAGTTCTCGCTCGGCCGCCGCCTCAGGGCGACACGTACGCCTCAGCCTCTCGTTTGCTCGGCTATACCTGTTGTGTCTTGTGATACTATTAAATACACGTTCATAATGGACTCAGGTGTATCCATGCTATCCCTGCTTAAGGACAACTACCACATAATTGGTAGCAGCGGTGAAGGACCAGTGATATGCGAGTGACTCAGGAAACATGTGTGCCGGGTGACGCCATGTGTTCGTGGTGCTGATGGCTGCTGCCACTGCCTGCTGTCTTTGTAGGCTTATCAACGATTGGATCTCCCTACAGTTTCGGTTTGCAAGTTTCTACCTGCTGACTGCCTGATAGACTGCTGTGCTCTTACGTAGTCTTGTGATCCCACGCGCATTTTCCTGCTGCGCATCAAGTCGCCACACATTCCTTCGCTCTCTCGTGAGTTGTGCTTCAAGTCGCCACCTGTCACCCCCACCCCTCCAGCTTCTGCTGTCTTTTGTATAAGTATAACATATACTTTTGTGTTTTGCTGTGAGTTTTTAGGTGATTAGTGTGCTTTCCCGCCAAGGTCCGTCCTGGCGCGCCATTTTATGCTTTTCAGCTGCTCCACACCTCAACTGACGCCCCTTCTACACCCTTCTACACAGATACACTGGGTTAGTACGTTCAGGGTGAGTCAGTGAGTTTATCTTGTGGTGTTTATTGTGTTTATAGTGTTTTTTCTCGCCTTGGCGCCGTAATTCCGGCGTCCCCTGTGTTCTCTTAATGTTTGAGTGTTTCAGCTTCTCCCATTGGCTGTGGGACGCTGCTACTTGTATCTTGTGATTTGATTGGCTCCCGTCTGGCCGCCATCTTGATATTTTCCCGGGCTCTTCGGTGATTGGTTCCGGCACCTTGCCCTTGTCTCTGATTGGCTGTCACAGCCGCGGATGCTTTAAATGTCTGTTTGTAGCCTAGTATCATATGTTTTTCCTGTGTGTAGGCCTGCTTTTTTATTATATTACCCTTGCAGCCTCATAAACTCAATTATTTGATGCATTTTCTTTAATTTGCTAGTGCTACAGTGTTATTTACAAGTGCAACAGTGTTTTTTTTAGTGCATTGTTTATCTTATTTACTGTTTCTTGTTTGTTTCTTGCTTTCTTCTATTGCTTTCTGCTTATACTTCATTGTTTTCTCTCTGCATTTTCTGTCTGCCCATGCTGTTGGCTAGTTATTTTATTTTCAGTATTATTTTTCTTACACTGTACCTATAATTATTTTCCTGTGTATTTTTTTTCCCTGTTGATTTTTTTTTTTTTTTTCATGTTTATGTGTGATTTTCATTATATTTTTGTATGTTCATGCCTGGATTTTCATCGCAGACTGAGACTACTACTGCATCTGATTATGAAATGTGTGTCTGTGATGTGTTTTCATTGCTGCTGATATCCCAGCCAGTGTATGGTGTATGGTAATGTATGTCATTGTGTTCCATTGAATACTTATTGAGTGTTTTTCAGTGTAACCACTCCAGTGAATTTTTTTTTTTTTTTAGTATCTCATGCTTGATTTGCATTTTGTCCCAAGTGTTATATTTATTTTTATAATTGTACCATCTCTAATTTTTTTTTATTCAGTATTGAAATCACTGCCTGAAGTTTTCTCAGCAGTACTTCCATGTACTTTTGATAGCAATTGCAATGCCTGGTGTATTATGAAAAACTAATATTTTTGCCCGTCCTAGCTTGACTGTGTTGTGCCCTGTTACTCCACTTGTGCTACGAGATGTACTGCCCAAGTGTGTGTTTTTGAGTGAGCCCTGGACGTAGTCACTTCCATTTTTGCTTCAGAGTGTAACTATAACGCCTTACTTTATTGCTGTTTTTACCTTTTTTATTTTTTATGTTGCTACGCTGTGGTAAGCTTTATTCTTGCACCATGTCTTCTCATGATGATAACACTACTACTACCACAGTTGCTACTGTCACTACTATGACTACTACTCTTACTACAACTACTACTACTACTTCTACCCTTACTACAACTACTACTACAACTCCTACTACTACTGCTACTGCCCCTCCTGTTCCTTCTACATTGTTTCAAAGCCCTGTGCTTGCTCCAACTTTTAAACTCTTACACCATGACCCTTCAATCCAGAAGTTTGGTGGTGATGACATCTCTCAGTATTCTCCTTTACAATTCTTGCAACAATGTGAAGACAGTATTCGCAACTCTAACATCACTTCAGGTGTTGATAAAATTTCTTTTGTGCGTTCTCAGTTACAGCCAGGATCTATTGCTGCTGATTTAATGTCGGCTTCTGCTTTCAATCCTAAAACCCTGAACTATGATTATAACGCTTTCAGAGCAAATTTCTTACAAGCATTTGGTATGCCCCAACAGCCAGATTCATTCCAGTGGGTCTTTGACGGAGCAGATACAATGACTAACAATTTTGGTGTCCTCAATTGCTTAAGAGCTCTTCCTCGCTCTGCTGAATTAGCTTTTGCTGCTGTTGATTCACTTAAAGCTTCAAATTGGATTACAAATGGTATAATGTCTGAGCAGCGATTTCATGATATAATTGAATTTCTCTATTACATTAACTTTTTGAACCCTAGTGAGCGCAGAATTGCATCTACACTTACATACACTCAGACAGATAATCTACTTGATTTCTCATCCAAAATTGCTTCTAAATTAAAAGAACATCCAGCTCTAGTGCACGTTGTAGCTTCCACTACTGTTACTTCACCTTTAAATTCTGCTAACCAGACTTCACAACCCAGTGCACCAGTTTCTGATAAGCAACATGCTGTGTATGCTTGCACTTACTGTCACAAACAGTGACATACTAACATACTCTCGATTGTGAGTCGAACGTGCTAACCACTTCACTACGCGGTGTAAGTGTGTGTGTGTGTGTGTGTGTGTGTGTGTGTGTGTGTGTGTGTGTGTGTAATCCACGCAGCAGAGGTCTTGGGCATCACGTGGTGGAATCCTGACCACCAGCTGTACCCTTGCGGAGAAAGCCTGAAGCTGCTAAAGTCTGGTCTATGGACGAGACTAAGGCTCTTCCTCAAACCTCACATCACACACCCAATCTGTGCTCTGGGAAGCCGACTGCTGCTCGCTATGCTCCTTGAAAACTTTGCAAATTGCGTGGGATACAAATACGAACCAAAGCTTGTGAAGTGAAACGCAAGGAAATTTTTCCACTACATATTTCCATTATTTCCGAAGATCGAAAATAATAAGCTCTGAGCTCGTTCCGTAGGGTAACGTCTGGCTGTCTCGTCAGAGACTGCAGCAGATCATACAGTGAAACACACACACACACACACACACACACAGCAGAGAAAGCCTTCAGTTATGCACACTTTGAGCTGGAGCTGGAAGTAGTGGAGCTCAAACCCTCTAACACTCAGCCACTCACCACCCAGACACTCGGACACAGGGACACTAGCAGCGACACGTGCGAAGCCCCTTACCAACAAGTAGCGCGGCCACTTTGATATACTGATTACCTGACACGTCCAAATTTCCTCGTCTCGCCCGGTCCGAGGCGCGCTGATGGAAAAGGGCCTCTGTGATCCCCCATGTCAAGGCTGGAGGTTTGTCCGCCATCCTGCGCCACCGCTACATATGACTTTCATATTTAAGTGGAGATGATTCAGACATTCCTGAGTCTCGTGTCCTGCTACCTTGGGGAATTAATCTGAGCGAGGACTTTTGTTGCCTCCTGCAGGTGGAATGTTGCTACAATTCTGAAAGCATTCCACTGGCAGGCCATACAACAATATCAGACGAAGGGGCCCCTCATGCCCATGGGCCTACTGGGGCTGGGAACGAACCGCAATGGGAAGAGTCATACCGCTATGGGAAAGGAGTGTCGCACGCCTTTCACTAACAGTTACTTTCTTTGAAGGTTTCCAACGCTCCACTCAGTTTCGACTCGTCTGGGGCCGGTCAGCGACTATAATGATTTTTATGACGCCGATACGGTCCGATAAATATTAGTAAATTTGAAAAAGCAAGTTAACAAACAACGCCAAATAGTATTGTGAGCATTTCATTTTCTTCCCGCAAATGCGTGTGAAAATGCCTTTTTCTTTAGAAGCCTTTAATTCTGTGTTTTAAATATTAATGATTTTGGGCTAATATAGTATGCGGCCCTATATAAGATTGAGATAAAGACGTTTTGAACGTAGTTAAAGTAGAAGTTTGGAAAGTTCTTCCTGAATGAGCCCTAGCACTGAAAAGTTTGCCCACCCAAATTAATTAATAAGCAAAAAAATTAATGAATATGTAAATGAATCATATAAACAAGTAAAGTAATTGGAAGAAGAGAGGAGATAGTAAGATAGACATCAAGACAGCTGCTTTAGGCACCATTATGTATACAACTCCTGATCAACATTCGCGGCAGGAGTCCCTTCAGTGTACAAAGCTTCCAAAAGTCTCGGAAGCTTTTCTCTGTGGAAATGTCGTATGCACAAGCTCTTCTCATGATAAAAAACCAACGTCTATGATCTAAGGCCCTGGCACCAATTAATTTCCTGCCCTCTCACTTTCAAGATCTGCCTTCGGTGTTAGCAATCGCCCATTATTCAAGCTCCTGCCCACGATCTTAGCTCCTGACCACGATCCAAATTCTTACCCGTGATCTAAGACCTTGGCAACAGCTTAGCCTTCGTCCATGATCTAAGTAAGTACTTACTCATTACATATGTAAGCCCTCTAACGATTTGCCAAGGAGTTAAAATCATGCCCATCAGCAAGCTGAGTTTAAAGCCAAGCACTGGACACCATAAAACCTAAGGACATCCCCCTGACTATTCCTAACATATACTGATCGACGCGAATAATACAGCTCTGTGAAAACTACCCTCGTTACCACTCGTACACATGTTTAAGGAGTGACACACACACACACACACACACACACACACACACACACACACACACACACACACACACACACACGCCCGGTAGCTCAGTGGTTAGAGTGCTGGCTTCACAAGCCAGAGGACCGGAGTTCGATTCCCCCGCCGGGTGGAGATATTTGGGTGTGTCTCCTTTCACGTGTAGCCCCTGTTCACCTAGCAATGAGTAGGTACGGGATGTAAATCGAGGAGTTGTGACCTTGTTGGTGTGTGCCTGGTCTCAGGCCTATCCGAAGATCGGAAATAATGAGCTCTGAGCTTGTTCCGTAGGGTAACGTCTGGCTGTCTCGTCAGAGACTGCAGCAGATCAAACAGTGAAACAGTGAAGTGAAACTGATAGCAAGTGTCAGATGCGCACATCATAAGTGAAATATGAAAATATAAGAAACAAGAAATAAAGATATATGGAATGTATGCTAGTTCGCCAGTATGCGGTGTGTAGTTCGCCAGTATGCGGTGTGTAGCCGTATCCAGCCATAAAAGAGATTAGGAAGGGCAGGAGGGTCAAAGGAAACATTTAATGACCCAGGCCGTTTGACCCAGGGCAGCCCGGGCAGATATATATCGCCCAGGTCATGTAAACATCCGGTGGTAGTGTTGTCGTCTTGGATGTTGTTCATACCACACGTGGAGTTCATTTGAGCTTGTACTTGATTGGTGAATGGTACATTCTGAGGGGCGTGTTGTGTGGGTCAAGACACGCCCCCATAAGTTCCTGAAGGGAAATTGTAGAGGTTTGGGGCAGAGAGAGAGAGAGAGGAAGCAGAGAGGACAACCGCGGCTCTAAGCGGGCCACCCTCGGCTGCATAGCTGAGGGCGGCGTTTTGTACTTCATATATAACCAGTAAGTGGAGCTTATAAGTTGCAATGCAGTCTTTTGAGGTAAATTAGAATGGAGGAAGAAACATGATAGGAGGTTTAGGTATTATGTGGTATTAGTTTATTATGGTTTATGTGGTTGTACTTTGGTTCATAATGACGTCGTTATATACTTGCGTTTTCATCTATGAGTAAGGGAATTTGTATACGGCTACCTACGTATGTGCATGTGTGTTGCTCTGACGAATAAGTTACATAACATATTTACTAGTGTGTAATTGTGTACGAAGTTAACGTGGTTCCATGTATGGGTACCAAGAGAAAGAGATTACTTGAGGGAAGTCACTTGTGTGGAGATATCAATATTTGTCATTATATTTCGGTGGTGTTACGTTGTCATTTTGTTGAACGGAGTCTGTTAATTATATGTGTATGGTAATATATTTGGTGGTACGTCATGTGGTTGCTTGCATTCATGTACCAAGTAAAGGTCATCCTTATATACGGGTAGCTGGGAAAAAGGGGTAATATTGTACGTACTACGTATGAGATTTACGGAGAAATAAAGCACCGTGTTCAGATGTTGTAATACGTTATGAAGATATAGTGGATGATGTTTGAAGTGAAATCCGTTTTGATGCGAGAATATTTACGAGATTAATGCAATTCTTAAGGATGTTTGTAAGAGAAATTGTAATAATTGCAGTGGAGAAGGCAACAGAAAGAGTTGTGATTGTTACTTGTCGGCGCCGTATCGAACACCTTATGTATAGATATTAGTTTTGTTAATTAAAGATAGAAAAACCTTTGACTATTTATAGCCAGTAGCTAGACAATTTGTGTCATTATATTCGATGGTGTGTTACGTCGTGCAACAGCTCGGATCACGACAGATTTACTGAGTAAAGCAGTGTTCGGATATTGATTTGTGCAACGTCGTTCAACAGCTCGGATCACGACACTACTATAGTATACTACTACTACTACTACTACTACTACTACTACTACTACTACTATTGCCACTACTACTATTACTACTTCATGTAAGCTATTTCTTTATCTATTTCTTATACATTCATCACTTCTTTCTCATTCTTCTTCAAAACCTCTTTGATAAATAAACCCTTTCATGAAACTTCCTTAACAGAAACACGAAGATGTGGATGCGATTTTTAACTCCTACTAGGCGCGTCCTCCGCGTGACGGATGGAAGAATACAGTCTCGAATAACCAAGAAGAGACAGTAGACCAAATCCGTGGAAAGGGAGTGGTGACGGTACCACGTATCTAACCAAGAATAACAATGGGTGTGTCGCAAAAAGACAATATGGTATCAACGGGAGCACCTCCAATGGGGGTGCTGTCGCGCCCGGAGGGTGAGATCATGACCGGCAGGTGTTGCCCGTCCGTTATCAAGACACTGCTGGCGGCCCACCCAGACATGCAAAGCAGGTGCCTGGGGACCGAAATCGGGCTACTGCTTGGTTGGATTGTTGCAGCAGAATTGCCACATGGAATGTTAACACGCTGCAGCAGGTGGGAAAGTTGGATAACTTGAAGGAGGCGGAGAGGATGAAACTGGATGTGGTAGGAGTGAGTGAAGTTAGATGGACGGTTCTGGACAGATAACATCAGGAGGATGGACATTGTACTACGCAGGAGGAGAGAGACATGAGGCGGGTGTGGGAGTTCTGCTGCGGAGGGAGGTGGCAGAGGCAGTGGTTGGGAGTTGGCAGGTGTCTGAGAGGGTTATTTTGTTTAAAAGCAATGCTAAACCCACAACACTGAATATAAGCCAGGAGAAGTGACCTTAGCAATGGGAGATCTAAATGCAAAGGTGAGAGAAGGTCCCAGTGGAAATGTAGTGGGAAGACTTGGTCTAGGAAAGAGAAACGAAAGAGGAGAGAAGTGGGTGGAATGTTGCGAAAGCTGGAATCAAGTGATCATGAATATGTTTTTAGACATCACCCAAGACACTTATACACATGGAGGAGTCCCGGAGAGAGAGTGAGGAATCAAATACAGTCAGCAAAAGATTCAGGAATTGCTTGCGGCAGGTGAAGACATATCCAGGAGCAGACTGTGGTGGAGGATGTGATCATGTTCCGGTGGTGACGGAAATGATAGTGAAATTCAAAAAAATGATGAAAACTAGAAAGTGAGGAAACACTGGGATATACTACGGAGGAAGGAAGAAGTAGATGCTGTGGCGGTGTTTAACACATGCGGCATTTTGTGAGATGAAGCAGAAGATGAGGGTGTGAAGAAAAGTTGGAAAGTTTTGCAAAGTGAGTACAGCAGAAGATATTATTCCGAATGAGAAAAGAAGGTGAAGGAAGGCATGGATGACTGATGAAATTCTGGATCTAATGGAAAAGAGAAGAAAAGCAAAGAACACTTAAGAGGAAAGATACCGAAAATTGGATAGAAGTATAGGACAAATGTATAAGGAAAGGAAAGACCAGTGGCTAAGAAAAATGTGTAAAGAAGTAGAATAGCTGGAAAATGTAGATTCCAGGTTAATGGCAGATAAAATTAGAGAAATAACAGGAAATCGGAGAGCAACTAGGAGCACGATAGTAAAAGACAAAAATGGTAACATCTTGACAGAGAGAGAAGTTCTAAAAAGATGAGAAGACTACGTTGGACGACTGTATGTTAATGCAAGAGGAGAGAGGCCATGGGAAGATCAATCTTGAAATGCGAGGTACGGAAAGCTATGAGAGGGATGAAGTGGAGAAAAGCAGAGGGGAGTTATGGAGTGGTGCTTGAAATGGTGGAAGCTGCCGGGGACTTCGAAATAGAGAAGATCGCAGAGTTAGCAAATCAAATACATGACACGAGTGATATACCCGAGAGAATGAAGGATTTAGAATTCATTGTTATACCGAAGAAAGGAGCAGTAGAGTGTTATAAACATCGAACAATAAGTATCATGAGTCAAGTGGCGAAGATTGTACTGAGAGTAGTTGATGAGAAGTTGAAGAGAAAAATTAAGGAAACAGTGGACAGAGCGTAGTTTGGGTTTAGAAAAAGTAAATACAAGAGAAGTGCAATTTTTGTATTAAGAATAATCATAGAGAGAGCTATAGAGAAGCAGAAACACTTGTTTATGTGTTTTGTTGATTTTGAAAAAAGCATTTTATATAGTACGTCATGAGGTACTGGTGGAGAGGTTGAAAAGGTTAGGGGTAGATACTGCCGACACAAGAGTAATAATCAATCTATACTGGGGACAGAGAGCTGTGGTGAGAACTGGAGAGGATAAAAATGATTGGATTGAAATAGAGGAGTGAAACAGGGCTATGTGCTGTCACCGTACTTGTTCTTACTTTAATCGCAGGCTGTCATGGACGAAATAGCAGATTTGGAAGGCATGAAGGTGGAAGGAATGAACATAAATAACATAAGGTATGCGGATGATACGGTACTAATTACAAACACAGAGAACAAGTTACAAAGTCTGGTGGGTCGACTGGACGAGGAATGTAAGGAAGTTGGACTGAAAATTAACATCTATAAAACAGAAGTGATGGGAGTGACTGAGAGAAAGGATCAACTTAGAATGAATGTGAATGCGTGTGAACAGACAGTGAAACAAGCTAGATCATTTAGATACTTGGGAAGTTTGGTGGAAGAAAATGGTAGATGTGACGCGGAAATAAGATCAAGAATTAGAATGGGGAAAACTATTTTTGGAAAAATGAGAAAGATACTGACAAGCAGGAATTTGAGCACTGGGATCTTGCTAAGAATTTTAAATACTTACATTATGGTCAGTGGTGTTGTACGGTTGTGAAACCTGGACTGTTAGAAAAAAAATTAAGAAGAGACTAGAAGCAGCGAAGATGTGGTTCATCAGAAGAGTTATTAGGATTCCGTGGGTGGAAAGAACAAATCAGGAAGTATTGCAGATTGCCGGTACGACGAGCGAGAAAAGAAGACAGCTTTGTTATCTGGGGCCTGAATTGAGCAAGAGGAAGATAGAGGATGACGTACATGGATGGAATCAAGGAGATGGTGGGAAGAGAAGAAATACAGGAAGTAGTGAAGCTGGCCAGGAATAGAAGAGTGAGGCACTCCATTGTCGCCAACATCACCTGGCACGCCACTGCGATAAGGTAAGGTAAGGTGAGCTGACTTTTTATTCACAATAATTTCCTAATACAAGCAGTTCGTCTCGTAGAGGAAACATTTCTCATATCCCTTCATCTTCTTCCTCCCTATTATAATACTCTATCAGCAGTAAATCTCTTCTTAAAAGACAAAAAAAAATGTTAATTCGATTATTATGAAGTTTCTTTCCTTTTTTATTCTCAACAAACAACCACGGATACTTTCGCGTATGAATAATTATGGACAGTGAGCGTGCATGCGACAAGAGATTCAGTGTGGCTGTGGTTCTCACGACTTGGGACACCTAACCAAGCAGGATCTCGCTGGCTTGGGCGGCGGCGTGCGTGGCGGTGCGTTCCTTGGCCCCGGCTGAGGGTGTAGTACGATACCCAGTACCGGACACCAAGAACATTGCCAGCCAGGGTTGTTTTCCTACCCATACCTCGACCTCAGGATAGTCTATCGATAAGAGAGATATTCATGTGGAGAATAGATGCAGGCAGTATTTTTCTCATGAACAGAATCTTGCATTGGCCGATAACTTGTCATAAAAAGGCAGGCGCAGTAATTTTTCTGTGACCAGACTCTTGCACCGGCCAAGCACCGCAGGATATTGAGGAGAGCTTGTCATATAAACGTAAACGCAGTAATTTTCCTTGACCAGACTATTGTACTTGACAGATGCCGCGGGATTTTGAGAAGAGCTTGTCAGATATAAGCACACAGAAACTATTCTTCATATGAAGTTTCTTGCACTGGCCAGGTATCGCCACAACGCATTACATGATAGAAAGATATGTAGGTACATTACAAATAAGAGCATAAGAAGCCTCACGCCGCTAAAACCTTCGGTGTCTCTCTGCTTCAATGCTGCTGGCGGAAATAATTTCTGGTATATGTAGTGACCGGAGCTGCCTGTGATATACATGCTGCTCAGTCCCATCCCGCTATCTGAATCGCCTGAGTACTAAAACTGTAGATGTTATGTTGTTGTCTCTGCCTCCACCAAGTCATGGCCAGGAAGTTATGCTATAGCACTGCAACTTAGGGGAAGCCGTAAAAAGCTACCAGTCCTGTATGTGGCAGTTCCTATGTATAAAAATTGTGAGTCCATTTCAACCTCTCATTCTCACCCATCAGTTTGCCTTATCTTTCTGTTCAGACTCCTTTGCAAAAGGTTTGGTATTAAAGGAGCAGATCCGAAGTTTTCTTTTGTTTCTGCTTCGCTGAGTGATGGCACCTCCTACCTCTCCCACCCACCATCGCTGATTGGGAACTTAAGACTACTTAGCATCATTAACTTTTACAAACTTTCCTCTTCCTCCACCACTCTCTCTCTCTCTCTCTCTCTCTCTCTCTCTCTCTCTCTCTCTCTCTCTCTCTCTCTCTCTCTCTCTCTTTTAGATAACTTGCTGCACGGCTGAATGATGAACATCTCAGAGCAATGACGCATGAAGCGGATCTCTCACACGGGATGAGAGGTCCGTGTGTCCAACGGCGCGAGAAGCCTCAGGCAAACAGTCCATGCAAGATGGATCTAGGGTGCGTCTCTCGGCTCGTGCTGGAACCTGGCGACGAAACGCCGCCTGACACCCAGGTACAAAGAACACTGGGCAAAAGGCAATAAGCCCTACCTTCTCCTTTCTGAGGGCCACCCAGCTGTGAGTCTGCTGCGCCCTGCCTGACCCCGCTTCACGACTCAGGTACAACCACGGCCATCACCACAAAAGATAATTGAGGAGAAATCTTCGGTGTCCAACACACGAATAATCAAAAACCGTTGGTCGGGGTTCAGCCATGATCTGACCCACACACGCTGACTTATTGCAATAATTACACAGCCGCGTTCCACCCCGATTCAGCAGTGCGGCGTGGCGGCATTACCGGTGCACAGTGGAAGGATGCACTTGACTTTACTGAAAATCCCATGTGACTGATGAGGCTCCTCAGCGAGGCGAGGGAAGGCGAAACGAATTGAGACTGCGCGGACTTAGCTTAAAATGAAGATATGAAAATTTATTTGAGAAGTCCTGACAGAGCGGCAGTAACGAGGCTTGCATCACGAGAAGCTTTTTCCTATCTATTGTTCATCTTAATCATGACATACCTGAACTCACTCTAAGAGATGCCAGGATGGGAGCTAGGAGTTGGTAACCCCTCAGTCTGTGGGAAGAGGAGCAAATCCTTTATCACTTGTGGGAGCGGTAACCCCGTAGAAGCCGGCAAGGGAGTGGTCACAATTTTCTTACATTTATGGCTGAGTGTGTATTGTCTTTTTTCTTTTTTCAGTGGCAGAGAGAGAGAGAGAGAGAGAGAGAGAGAGAGAGAGAGAGAGAGAGTGTGTGTGTGTGTGTGTGTGTGTGTGTGTGTGTGTAATTCATATTCAGCTCGGTCGCCTGCTGGTCACCCAGCCAGTCTTCCCCATTACGGAGCGAGCTCAGAGCTCATAGACCGATCTTCGGGTAGGACTGTGACCACAACACACTCCACACACCGGGAAAGCGAGGCCACAACCCCTCGAGTTACATCCCATACCTATTTACTGCTAGGTAAACAGGGGTCACACATTAAGAGGCTTGCCCATTTGCCTCGCCACCCCGGGACTCGAACCCGGCCCTCTCGATTGTGAGTCGAGCGTGCTAACCACTACACTGAGCGGTGTGAGTGAGTGTGTGTGTGTGTGTATGTGTAATTCACCTCGGTCGTCTGCTGGTTACCCAACCAGTCTTCCCATTACGGAGCGAGCTCAGAGGTCATAGACCGATCTTCGGGTAGGACTGAAACCACATCAACACACTCCACACACCGGGAAAGCGAGGCTACAACCCCTCAAGTTACATCCCGTACCTATTTACTGCTAGGTGAACAGGGGCCACCCATTAAGAGACTTTCCCATTTGCCTCGCCGTTTACCGGGACTCGAACCCGGCCCACTCGATTGTGAGTCGACCGTGCTAACCACTACACTACGCGGTGTGTGTGTGTGTGTGTGTGTGTGTGTGTGTGTGTGTGTGTGTGTGTGTGTGTGTGTGTGTGTGTGTGTGTATAAGGGCAGCGTGTTGGTGTGTTCTATTTGTTTTTACCTTTCTTATTTTTTTTGGTGATAGTAGCATTGACAGTGATGTTGTTGTGGTTGTTCTTATTCGTGTTCATGCTTTTGTTCTTCATTTCCTTATTTTTTTCTTTATCTAACTCTTTTTTTCTTTTTCTTCTTGTTATTGAAAACCCTTTTGTTCTTATCCTTTTCTTCATCATCATCATCGCCATCATCTTCTTGCGCAATTTCCACTACAGATCGTCAGAAGTTTCAGAGACAAACCACAAAACCACACTATCATAAGAACTTTTGAAAGTAAAGGGAAGCTGCAAAAAAGCCGCTTGACTTACACGTGTCAGTCATCTTCACCAGCAGACAAGGTATCTATCAGTAAATACATTATCATACCAGTACTACACTCCTATACCTCAATATTTTGTCCCCATAGTAATAATATACACGATCGATAAAAGTGGTTGTGATGATACTAGTAACAATAGCGGAAGTAATTGTGGTCAGTGCATAGCTGTGGTGGCGGTGGTGATGAAAGATGGAGACATCTTTGTAGTGGTGATATTAATATAGTGATAGTAGTAGTAGTAGTAGTAGTAGTAGTAGTAGTAGTAGTAGTAGTAGTAGTAGTAGTAGTAGTAGTAGCAGCAGTAGTAGTAGTAGTAGTAGTAGTAGTAGTAGTAATAGGAGGAGGAGGAGGAGGAGGAGGAAGAGGAAGAGGAACTAAAATAACAAAAACAAAAAGAAAATGAACAAGAACAAAAAAGTGAAAAGAAGAACAAGAAAAAACCCAGAGGAGTAAGAGGAAGAAGAGAAAGAGAAGGAAGAGGTATGATAGGGGTGTATGGGATAATGAAGTATGATGGTTAGTGTATGGGATAGTGATGCAAGAAATAAAAGGAAGATTGTGCTTATGATGTACGCTGAAATAAAAGTAAAGAAAAAAAACAGAATGTGTGTGTGTGTGTGTGTGTGTGTGTGTGTGTGTGTGTGTGTGTGTGTGTGTGTGTGTGTGTTGTTAGATTACACATGCAGAACTGAAATCCCTTACTATAGATAAACAGAATATGAGAAAAGAAACACAGACACAGAACTCCACCGAACGGCTTAAATTCTACACATACCACAGACCACACCACAGGAGGAAGAAGAGGAGGAGGAGGAGGAGGAGGAATGTCATGGTGCCTTATCTACTTCGTATTATCCTCAGTGAGCGGCCGCCAAAACCACTGCCGCACTGTAAGTGCGGCCTGATAAGCCAAGCTAAGAATAGATCGTTGTACAGTGGAACCATGCGTGCTTTGGGATCCGAGGGGTCTCCAAGCGCATGGGTTCGAATCCTGTCCACGGTCCGAGTGTAGGTTGGGCTCCCTCACTCGGGGCAACGGTTTCCTAGCGGGTGGGCTTTGAGATAGGAGGTAACCTAAAAAGTATCTCCTTTAGCTCATAAATTCCCGTGAAAAGCTCACATGGTATAAATAAAAAAAAAATGTAAATGCATCTCTACGTACTCAGCCTGTGAGAGTCTACTACATTTAGCAAGCTACAAAAGCCTGGCCACAAGCCGCCCGCTCCTTGTCGTATCAGCATCATGAGCCATGTCACACGACACGTATGAAGAAGGTGGCTATAATGTAACCTGCCATAATCAAGCTTCTTGAGAATTTGCCCTTCTAGGAAGTCAAAACTTTGAACATTTTTCCCATCATCTCATATCTTTATGTAGATATTTTTCGCCTAGTGCTTCTGAAATCTTCTAAGCATACTAGCTAGCGATACTCACGCTTTAATGTATTGAGAAGCACGGATTTGTTATGGAATTACCTGTTTATGCACTACTTTGCGGCTCTTTATCCATGGTTCCACATTGAACCCAGCCCAAGGACCATTACCCGTTTTGCAGACTGAATTCTGAAACTGTTCTTTGTCCCACCTCTGTTGAAGCTTCACGGTTTTGTAAGGGTTCTCTCCCTCTCTCTCTCTCTCTCTCTCTCTCTCTCTCTCTCTCTCTCTCTCTCTCTCTCTCTCTCTCTCGCTGCATTAGGCTGTGTATTCCCATTTTGTTTTGAAAATGAATGCCAAATTGACTTTATATTCCAAGCAAGTCTCTTATTAACTTGTGCGATGTCAGGTTATTAAAGAATTTTCTACCAGGAGTCGAAAGTAATACCAATGAGGTTGTTTGCCAGCTTTAGCTTTTGGATAGCGAGGAGATGTGTATATATGCTAATAAGAAGTTTGCTGCGAATATTATGTACAGACACCACCGCCATCATACGCTAGCCAGGCACTGCATGATGGATACAAGCACGTCCTTTTGACCGAATGGTGCCACCGCTCTCACCACATTAATTCTTGTAAGAGTATAGCCAATGATTTGAAAAGAAGTGTGCCCCGTCACTGCAATGGGAACACGAGCTCGTCGCCCATCTGCAGGCGTCGCCACTGGCATCCTCAAAAAAAATAAATAAATAGAAATAAAGAAAAATAAATAAATGAATAAATAAAAATAATAACAATAATAATAATAATAATAATAATAATAATAATAATAATAATAATAATAATGATAATGATAATAAAAACAATAATGAGAACAATAATAATAATTATAATATTAAAAAAAATAATAATAATAATATTAATAATAATAATAATAATAATAATAATAATAATAATAATAATAATAATAACAATAATAATAATAACAATGAAACGAAAATAAATAAACAAGTAAAAAGATTTAAAAATGGTCTTTTTTTTCTATTCAGTATTTAATTCATTTAATTTGTTTAGCTATATATCTATTATCATTTTCTGTTTAATTATGCAGGAGGGTGTGAAGCGCCCCATGCTCCCCACGCTGTAGTTACCGCCACAGTCTTCCTGAGGGGCCATGCTGGCGATCTTCCCTAGAGCGAGTCTGGTTTATCCTCTCTCAGGACACTAACTGAATCGAATTCTTTGATGCTTCAATTTCTGGTCGATTTATTGTTGCTCTGATAGATGCCGACTGTTATTATCCGGTGAGATTTCAAAGGATCTGTCCTGAGGCCGTTGCTGTATTTATAAGCTCAGCTTAGCAACAGCAGCAGCAGTGTAACTCGCCAGATACCCCCGCTATACACGAACACGTCTTCTGGTGAATTGCCTTCCTATGTAAACATATATAATTCTTATCTTTTGTTGGTTAATGATCTCTAGAACTTAGTAATTTGATACTCTGATGATTAAATAATTATGCTCATGGCTGAACAGATAGACAGTTTTCCTATACGTATATACGAGGAACAAGGTAAGCTTCAGCTCTAATGGTAGTGTCATTTCAAAACATTTCGGGGAAAACCCTCATGGTCTTCAATGCTTTTAAATCTGCTTCCCTGCCACCACTCATCGCAATGATGACCTCATAGTGCCCTAGCTATTCTGAAAGTACTCGGTTGTCTCCCCGCCTTGCACTAATTGTCCTGGACGGAAAATATCGGTATCTGGAAACCATGTTTTCATTCTTTCGAATAGTATGAGTAAATTCCTTCTCTCCTCCCAAAAACCAGGACCATCCAGAGCCTCGTCCACCTCTGGGAGTCGTGTCCTTGGACACGACTCCTTGACTGGCTGACACACTTCTCCAGCATCACTGTAATACACAAACTAATCACCACTGAGATACTAACAGCTGAAGACTACTTTTACGGCATAGCTTCTACCACGTGCACCTTGCTGTCGCTCAATACAATGTTTCTCTGTAGTAAAAGATGCAAAGTTGTTATATATATATATATATATATATATATATATATATATATATATATATATATATATATATATATATATATATATATATACACACACACACACACACACACACACACACACACACACACACACACACACACACACAAAATGACACGCACTCTAAAGCACTTCACGGCAGCATCTGAACCCTTTGTCAACCCGCACACTCGGACAAGGGAGCGTTAGAGGTAATAAGTGGCTCGCACGAGTATATCCCAAGGGACACAGATTCTAGCCCAAGGATATGCCCTTCCTTCTAGCCTGCTACCGCTGAGGATCTGGAGTGGACGGTTGAGGTTGGTTTGGGGGGAGCGGAGATGGAAAGAAAAGAACAGTCTGCGCACCATAGCAAGAACCCCGAGTCTCCAGCAAACTCGGCCAGGCAAGTTGTAGGGTCGCCGGGATGGACAGCTGAGCGGGGCCTGTGTAAAAATGTTGATTGGGATGGGAGAGGAAAGTGTCTGTGGGGTCATCAAAGTATGCAGACTATATATTTAATCTCAAAGCTCTACAAATCTTTCTCTAATTCTGCATATTCTCTCGGACTATTTCCTTTTGAGACCGACATTTTAAGTGGCTTTTTTTTTATTACTGCAATGTTTTAATCCTTGGCTAGAATCCCTCCATCATAATAAAAAGTAATAATAATAATCCTACTTCATTGCATTCCTATCTAGTCAGCAAGTAAGCTAGTAGAACAGACAACACCTTCACTTGTTTTTTTTTTGCTCTGACTATTTCAGTGCCTTCCGCATCAATACGCCTTAAGTTAATTATCAGCCTTAACTCTCTACTCCCCCCCTTTTTTTTTATTCTTATTAGCTTACTATTCTTCATTAGCTTACTATCTCTTCCTCATCAATACACACGTTAATTATGAATTTAATACTTTTTCTTCTCTATGTCAAGCCTATTATATTTTCAAGCAAGCCATAATATTCATTATATCATCGTTCATTATACTATTCTATCATTCAGTAAATCAGCATGTGCATTATTTCATCATCTATTTATCATTCTGTCATTAAACAAGCCAGAATCCTCTTTATCTTATCTTCTGTTATACTAATCTGTCTTTCAGTAAGTCAGAATCCACATTGTATCATCACCTTCCACTATGTTAGCAGCAGGAAAGGTCTTCTCTACCCTGCCGTCCACTTTCTTTCTCACACTCAATCCAGGAAAAGGAATCTTTAGGCACTGCGGGATCTAAACCGACTTATCTCACTTGGAATTCTTACTTGATGTTTTACAAGAAGTCGTATAAAAGACACTTTCTTCAAGGTTTGTTCATGTGGGACATGACTACTTTGATTTTATTTCGAGAGGCGTAATGTCTTTTTAACTAGTGTTGTTCGGAGACTGTGTTCTGGTTTATAGTGTATCTTATTCAGGTTTTGAAGTCTTTGATGATTTTAATGTTGGTTTGGGAAACTGTCATGTTGTATTTCCTGTCTTAAGAACATAAAAACAACAAAATGAGGGAAGGTGCAAAAAGCCGTTAAATCTACCTTTTTCCACTTATAATCCTCATCCATCAATAAGTATAGTTTTGTTTTTTTGTTTTTTCAATCTACTAAATGCCTCATCACTAACAGAGTACTACGTCATTCACCTCTCTCTCTCTCTCTCTCTCTCTCTCTCTCTCTCTCTCTCTCTCTCTCTCTCTCACACACACACACACACACACACACACACACACACACGCACACACATTCATTATTCTACTAATTCATCGCACACCATCCTTAGCTCTTCTCTTTTTCTCTCCAGTGTACGCTTCTCTTTCGTCTTTTGCCTGGTGTGGTTGGCGTGCGAGAGAGGGCTGTGAGGTTTCCTTGAGCGACGCAGGAAGGACAAGTCTCAGGACGTGAAGGCATGTTGGGCCTCTACGCTCCGGCCTTCCTCCGGGCAGCAGATCTCTGGTCAGGACTACGGCACGGTCGACGCCCCGAACACATGCAGACCACTCTCGCCTTTATCGCCCGCCACCCTCTGAACGAAGGCCCTGAATTTTCACTGTCGCCCAAGTTATCGTTTGACCATCTTTAACGTGTTTGTTTCTTCCTTTAGTACGATGGCCAATGTCACTCGACCGCTGTCATTCTGTCATGCGCCCAAGGAAGGGACGAAGGGACAACACCGGGGTGGGAGGAGGGAACGGGAATGAGTGTGTGATGGTGGTGGTATATATATATATATATATATATATATATATATATATATATATATATATATATATATATATATATATATATAAAATTTTTTTTTTTTCGCCTCTAGCGCCTGTAAGCATACTTGAAGAGTATATGTGGGAAGCGATGTTAAGCTTCCGCCCATTAGTGGCGCAGGCAATTTTATTTATGGTGGTACCCATATTAGGGTCCATATCACCACCCAAGCGCATCTTTGGTGAAACCAACTAGAATCTGGGTATCATGGTGACATGTAGGTAACTTTAAACCACTTGAAAAAGGGCATAACTTATGGTGCAGTACAATGCAGTATGGTGCAGTGTGGTAGTAGTAGTAGTAGTAGTAGTAGTAGTAGTAGTAGTAGTAGTAGTAGTAGTAGTAGTAGTAGTAGTTGTTGTAGTAGTAGTAGTAGTAGTAGTAGTAGTAGTAGTAGTAGTAGTAGTAGTAGTAGTAATAGCAGCAGCAGCAGCAGCACCAACAGCAGCAGTAGTAGTAGTAGTAGGAGCAGCAGCAGCAGCAGCAGTGGTATTAGTAGTTGTTGTTGTAGAACAAAAACAAGAACAAGAAAAAAGGACGAAGAAAAAATAAAGATTAGAGAGATAGAAGTAAGAGAAAAATAAGTTGAAGCGGAAGAAGAGAAAGCTACTCTGGCTGTTGTTATGGTGTCCGTAGTTAGAGGGGAGGGGGCAGGGAGGAACAAAGAGGGAGGTAAGATGGACTAGGGAGGAACTAAAGAGACAGCAGTCTGCCCATTCATAGCATCACGAGTATGACTGAGACGAGCACAACACACGGACAGCATACTGGACCACTGAGACAGGGCGGTAAGCGAGGACCCAGGGATCCTCAGCAAGGCAACTCCTCAGCATCTGCGAGGCTCGGATGGCTGTCCCCCAGCACGGGGATGGTGCAGTGCGCTGACACATGAGTAGGACGGCATTTTGAAAGACTTCTCCGCCGCACATTCATTACCCGAAAAAAGACTCTTTATTAAAGTGAAACCGTTTAAAGGTTTTTTGTTTTTCTTCTTTTTCATTAGTTTTAGAAGGTTTCAACTTTATGAACGAAAAGAACAGTCGTCGGAACCTAGTTAACCGTCTCTTTTGCTTTTAAAAATAGTCATGGTAAGGTGAAACAGATGTAACATAGTAATGTACATCGTACTTGTAATTAATTATCTAATTATTATTTTATATGTATGTACACATGTACGTATAAGTGTTGGCACCCCAGGATTCCACATAGGGTGAGGCAGACATGAGCACACCACCCTACGTCACAGTGTGGTGGAGCTTTCCACAACCTATTTCGAGTGCCATCGATATATCCGGTTGCATCTACAATATATCATATAAGATGTATTACATAAAGTAATACATCTTAACATGTATTATTCTGAGTCATAAGTAACTTTCCCTTTCTAATTTATGTTATTAGAAGACCATACTCGTTGATGTATTCATGTTGTAGCAAACCCAGTCATAAATTCCGGTGACAGCACTTTTTCGAGGCATCCAGGCCTCCGAGGGCCGGCCTGAATAGAGTCTTGTAATGGGGCTAGACGTGATCACGCCGAGACACAGGCTTGTCCTGCACACTTCACATTCTTCTCCTCCAAAAACTCTCTATTTAATTGTTAATACAAATAAATGAGTTACGTTCTCCTTTAATATTCACCTGAAAAACCACAGAAACACTCCCATTGACTTTACCTACAACAAGAAGGTAAGAACTAATTATTAATAGCATCCCGGGGTGATTGATAACTCGTAACCCCGTCTTGAACATTGGTGGTGGCGGTGGGATGAAAAAAATGTTCCGGAAGTGGTTATGAGTTATCAATCACCCTGGGATGCTATTAATTAGTTCTTACCTTTTTATTGTACGTGTTTCTGTGGTTTTTCAGGTGAATATTGAAAGGGACCGTAACTTATACATATGTACTTACAATCATATACAGAGTTTTCGGAGGAGAAGGATGTGTGGGGTGCAGGACAAGCTGTATCTCGGTTTTTTTTTTTCTTTTCTTTTTTTACGTTAAGGCCTATAGCACCTGTAGGCACACTTGAAGAGTGTATGGGAAGCGCTGTTCAGCTTCCGCCCATTAATGGCGCAGGCTTTTATTTATAGTGGTACCCATATCAGGGCCCAAATCACCCCCAAAGTTCATCTTGGGTGTAACCACCTAGAACCTGGGTATCATGGTGACATGTAGGTAACTTTAAACCACTCGACAAATGACAAAGTGTTTAAGGCTACTGCACTTGGTGGGATTCGAACCTACGCCTGGACGTCTGCCTGATCCTACGCTCATCACCTTATCCACTATGCCACGTCTAGCACCCTCAGAAGATCCTATTCAGGCTGATCTTCGGAGACCTGGGTGCCTCGAAAAAGTGCTGACACCAGAATTTATGACTGTATTTACTACAACCACTATACATGAAGATATCGACAGGTATAGTCTTCTAATTACATGAAATAGGCAAGGGAAATTTACATATGACTCAGAATAATACATGTTAAGATGTATTACTTAAAGGATAAACATGCAAATCACTTATATGCAACTGAATATATCGATGGTGTGATCATGTCTGACCCACCCTATGTGGAATCCTGGAGTGCTAACTCTTATGCATACATATATACATACACATATAATAATAACTAGGGAATAAATTACAAGTGCAATGTACATTATTATGTGAGAGCGTTACACAGAAAATACTGATTCAGGATCATATTTGGAAACACTTCTATACCAAACTTCCACAACTACTTTTAAAAGGCTATGTTTGATGTTACAATAAGTTTTCCTATTGTAACATCATTGTAAGAACATGTAAAGCGTTTCAGAATACTGGCAAGAGAAAGAGGCTACCCCTTCTCTATCACAGTCCCTAGCTGATGTAAATAAAATGTTCTTTCCCATATCACACTGCCTTTGCCCATGCGCGCGCTTCACGCCCAGACGGAATCATCATTTGCCGAGAAGTTTTTTACACTACTGTCAGTTTCACTATGTCCTGTCTCTTTTTCAGAATCATAATCCGAATCATACTCATAGGTTTATCCTCATTATCTATATCATAGTTATGATAGTCTTCATCACTGGTATTATTTCAAGTTAGAAATGAAATATCAGTCTCTTCAAAGTAATTAATGTTCTTCAGTAGACTATATATGGGAAAAATATCCGTACTTTCAAACAAAAGAATAAGGATTAACTTTAGTTTCTGCATGGAAAACGATCTTCGTTATTAACTAATGGGTATTCGTTTTGTGACGATGGGAGAAGAAGGAGAAGGAAAAAAACAGACAGCATAAGTCGCAAATAAAGGATAGATCTGTTTTTGGCATGGTGGAGATAAGAGGAAGAGGGAGGCAGTCGGTGATAAGAATGAAAAAAAAAAATTAGGTAGGATTCATTTAAAACGTGATTCTCTCTCTCTCTCTCTCTCTCTCTCTCTCTCTCTCTCTCTCTCTCTCTCTCTCTCTCTCTTTCCATTCCCTCCTTTTTGCGAATTACGCAGATGGAATATCAATGAGATGAAATCGGTTTAATGCAAAACCAATCCCACTCTAATACACATGTGTATTGTACAAATGTCCTTGAGTACTTAGTGCTGATACCAGATAGTGTTTTAGATCCGAAGAAAGTGATTAAATATATTGAAGAAAATCAATTAACCTCGTGGCCTCCCAGCTCAGACTAAGCTGCTGCTGACTGTCTTGGTGAGATGAATGGAACAAGCGGATGTAGGGACGGTAAGGTGTAATGAGCGAGGTTCCTGCTTGTCTGCTATCTTATTGAAGGATGCCTTTCATTCTTGTTTTTCTTTTAGTAAAGTGAAGGTGTCTGATTGAGTTAATCTCATGATAATCGTACAGTACACTAATAACACCACAATTATCCCTTCAGTACATTTATACTTGTACAGTCAGACACACACACACACACACACACACACACACACGCGCGCGCGCGCCGGTAGCTCAGTGGCTAGAGCGCTGGCTTCACAAGCCAGAGGACCGGGGTTCGATTCCCAGGCCGGGTGGAGATATTTGGGTGTGTCTCCTTTCACGTGTAGCCCCTGTTCACCTAGCAGTGAGTAGGTACGGGATGTAAATCGAGGAGTTGTGACCTTGTTGTCCCTGTGTGTGGTGTGTGCCTGGTCTCAGGCCTATCCGAAGAAAATGAGCTCTGAGCTCGTAACGACCGTAGGCTAACGTCTGGCTGTCTCGTCAGACTGCAGCAGATCAAACAGTGAAACACACACACACACACACACATCCTGTTAATACATTCATAACGTTACCCACACTTACGGAACATAGGGGATAAGGTGGTGAGCGTGGGATCGGGCAGATGTTTATGCATAGGTTCGAATCCCAACATGTACCGCCTTGAAACTGCCATTTCACGAGTTTTAAAGTTACCTACAAGTGACGTCTGGCTGTCTCGTCAGACTGCAGCAGATCAAACAGTGAAACACACACACACACACACACACATCCTGTTAATACATTCATAACGTTACCCACACTTACGCAACATAGGGGATAAGGTGGTGAGCGTGGGATCGGGCAGATGTTTATGCGTAGGTTCGAATCCCAACACGTACCGCCTTGAAACTGCCATTTCACGAGTTTTAAAGTTACCTACAAGTGACCATGATACCCAGGTTCTAGCTGGTTACACCAAAGATGCGCTTGGGTGGTGATATGGTCCCTAATATATATAAGTACCAATATAAATAAAATTGCCTGCGCCACTAAAGGATGGAAGCTGAACAGCGCTTCCCATGCTCTTCAAGTAGACCTACAGGCGCTATAGGCCATAACATAAAAAAAAAAGCATCTCCAACCAAGACATCACTAACACCCATTTAACACATCCAAAAGATTACCAACAATTACTTAACACACCTATATCATCAGCGAATTCATAACATCAAACACACACCCATTCACTTATCCACCCATCCACCCAGCAACACAACATACCCATAGTATGCCATCCCCCCAGCCCAGCGCCACAACAAACCACGAGAGGGAAGCTGCCCCAAGAGGAAATGTATTCACACACCTAGTTATTTTAAGTGCCCGACTGAGTCTACCACGATCCCGGCGCCTGGCTAGTAAACAAAAAGGGACCTCGTACGCCAGACACGCGCCATTGATAAGTCAAATGAGGCACTGAGCATAAGTATAAACACCAGCCTGATCAAATGAGCAGGCTACTCGTTCCCTAAACATCCAGTAAGACCAGTTACTGCAGCGAGATGCCAACTTGGGAACTCAGCCTTGCATCCCACGGCACAGCTGACACTAGGGAAGTTAAAGTTTTCCTTGATGTCATGTTGGGTTTTTGAAAGAAGGGAGACGAAAAACGGAGTTCTTAAAATAGGGAAATGGAAAAACCGGAGTTCTGAAAGGAGTGGTAAGGAAGATTGGAGTTCTGAAGGCGAAGCAAAAGAGGGAAAGGGAAAAAGAGACTGAAGGCTCTGAATGTAGGGAGATGATAGGCGGAAGAAAGTTGACACTTGAACTACATATTCCTGAAGGGATGGAGGACAAGAGACAGGGGGTTCTGAAAGAAGAGGGGGACGGAGGGAGAACGGAAGCTTAAGGGGAGTGAACGGGGTTTACTCTTACGGCTGACATTCATATTTGTTTGATCCTAATGGCTTTTGGTGTGTATATACTATAGTAGGTACAATGCCAAACAAAAAAAAAAAGAAAAAAATATATATATGCGCCAATGATATTTAACAGACAGTTTTTCTTAGTGTGTGTGTGTGTGTGTGTGTGTTTCACTGTTTGATCTGCTGCAGCCTCTGACGAGACAGCCAGACGTTACCCTACGGAACGAGCTCAGAGCTCATTATTTCCGATCTTCGGATAGGCCTGAGACCAGGCACACACCACACACCGGGACAACAAGGTCACAACTCCTCGATTTACATCCCGTACCTACTCACTGCTAAGTGAATAGGGGCTACACGTGAAAGGAGACACACCCAAATATCTCCACCCGGCCGGGGAATCGAACCCCGGTCCTCTGGCTTGTGAAGCCAGCGCTCTAACCACTGAGCTACCGTGTGTGTGTTTGTGTGTGTGCATTTAGGAAATTAGAAATTATTCCATTATGATCCGCATGATTTTAGGTCATACGGCACCGCTAAGGTTAACGGGAGAAAGCTACATCTCCCACCGAGCAACTAGGTTTGGCAGGGATTCGAACACGAGCCACCTTAACCAACTACTCCACCCAACCCACTGTGGCCTACGTATATGTGCGTATATGTGTCACGAGAACTCTGCAGGGCTTCCTATCAATACTATGTGCACCAACACTATACCACCACCACACCATATCAAATCTGAACTACGAAAGCGTATACTTTTTTTTAGCTCACCTCGCCAACAAGTTAAACAAGTTTTTTTGATATATAGATTATGCTTCAGTCTTCTGAATAGTGTGTGTGATACGAGGAAACTCAGTTTATTATGTGCGTGATTGAAGCATTCTTTGTGGACATATAGATGGATGGTTGGATAGATAGATAGATAACTACATAAGTAGATGGATAGACAAAAACAAATATTGGCAGATAAGCAAATACATAAATACATGCATACATACATTCATACATACATACATAAGTACGTAGGTAGATATACGATACAGATGTAGAGACATACAAATGAATACATACATATGAACATACTGTACATGCATATATACATGCATACATACATACATACATACATTGACAGATATATATATATATATATATATATATATATATATATATATATATATATATATATATATATATATATATATATATATATATATATATATATATATATATATATATATATATATATATATATATATATATATATATATATATATAATTTTACTTTACTTTATCTCTTTCTATCAAACATTGCAAATAACTCTCTCTCTCTCTCTCTCTCTCTCTCTCTCTCTCTCTCTCTCTCTCTCTCTCTCTCTCTCTCTCTCTCCTATAAGACGATAGACAAAACACATCACGGAGTCTCTGAAGAGTCAGACTGTTCATTACTTGACGACTCGCACAAATTTCTTTATGTAGATGAAGAGTCCATTGTTTTGGTAGGCGGTAATATGTTACTGGAGGCGCTGTAGGGTTCACGAGGTCCTTTGATTAATGACACGAGGCGAGTGCTTAATGGACGAGAAAACACACACACACACACATACACACACAGAGAGAGAGAGAGAGAGAGAGAGAGAGAGAGAGAGAGAGAGAGAGAGAGAGAATTAAAAGAATAGGAAAGTGATGCACTACATGTTTCTGCCTGATTCAATAAATGTGTCAGAATGAGTCAAGGGAGCAGGTGGCCACCGCCTCCAAGGAGTGTTCAGTCAGGATAGTCTCAAAGGACAAGTCTAAGAACTGTTGGATTTTACAGGAAGTCATGAAGTCAGCAAACTGACAGTATTTTTTTTCTTTTCTTTATGGAAAACTTTTACAAGCATTATAAAATAGCCAGTGTAGTGCATGAAGCCTTGGTTGCCACACAATAGCAGCAGCAGCAGCAGAGGGCGAGGCGAGGTATGGCGAGTCTCGCCATGGTGATGGAATAACACATCCTGACGTGAGATGCCTCCCACGGGTAGCTGAAATCGATTTTGTGGGTGCTGTCAAATACAGTGCAATATATAAGGACAGCTAGGTTGCATATAAGGTGTCGCTTGAGGAAGAGTGACTCATCTCACTGCACAGCCACTCACCATTTTTTGCTACAGAGTTTTACTTACTAATAGCATCTCTGATGCCTCATTTTTGCAGTATCACTAAAACATTTGACAGCGTAATATTATCTCTTATGTGGTCATGTAGCAACAGCGCAGTACCCACCAACAGATAGAAAAGACAGGGCGTGTAGCCACGAGGATGCGAAGTTGCTAAACACTGCCCGCCAAATGTCAAATGAAATTGTTCTCAAGCACCACAGTACTCAACATGTCGTCAATCCGTGTTTTTCTAGCATCCTCTTGCAACCGTAGCCATAAAACTGCTACCACCATCCCTCTTCCCACATCTCCAAATCAATAATGCTTCATATCGTTCTATCCTGTTTGCTGCAAATTGCAACTGTCTCAAATGTGAACAACTTTTTTTGGATTTTCTTTATTTGTGGCAACATTTACTCACCCTCCAAGTTACAAATACATTTGCGTAAAGTGTGTTTGCCTCACTGCTACAGATCCATCACATCTTTCTAGATTTTTTTTATAAAACAAACAATACATATAAATGATATGTAAAATATTGTTCTACAAAATGGTATGACCTTAAACACACACACACACACACACACACACACACACACACACGGCCCGGTAGCTCAGTGGTTAGAGCGCTGGCTTCACAAGACCGATGACCGGGGTTCGATTCCCCGGCCGGATGGAGATATTTGGGTGTGTCTCCTTTCACGTGTAGCCCCTGTTCACCTAGCAGTGAGGAGATACGGGATGTAAATCGAGTAGTTGTGACCTTGTTGTCCCGGTGTGTGGTGTGTGCCTGGTCTCAGACCTATCCCAAGATCGGAAATAATGAGCTCTGAGCTCGTTCCGTAGGGTAACGTCTGGCTGTCTCGTCAGAGATTGCAGCAGATCAAACAGTGAATTACACACATACTGTATATATATATATATATATATATATATATATATATATATATATATATATATATATATATATATATATATATATATATATATATGCCAGGAACAGACGAGCGACTGTCTTGACTGAACCACACCACAGTCTCCCGCCCCTGTGTATGACCACACACCACTTGTCTTTGGCAGTTTTATTGTTGCAGTCATTGCAGCGTACGTCCTATATTGCTAGCCGATCTTTAATTTCAATAATGAATTGATTTACATCTAGTGTAGCCATGGTATTGGTATATATGATATGTGAAGAGGAAAATGTGCTTACTCCTCAACGTTTGGTATGTGACTGCCCCACACAGCACGATGTGAGACGACCACACCACGAATCAGCATAACTTACAGAAAAAATGAAAAAAAAAATCTTACTATCGTGTAGTATCATGTAAAAAAAATTCTGGATTCGTGAAACATCCAGTGACAATCTGGGGCGTATCGTGGTAGTTGTGCACTTTTCCCGATTCATCCTGAAATAATAGTGCACCCTTTATTTTTTCGCGATTCATCTTAAAAAAAAAAATAACGTTACAAACCTATCGTGTCCCTATCGGCGTACGTTCCTACGTTCCTGTGATTGTCGTGTGACATTCGTTGTATTCGTTGCAAGGTCGTCGTATTCTTGGCTGTTGGAGTTGCGTGGTGTTTAGTCCCGCAAACCTTGTACCGAATTGTATTCTCAATATATATAGACTTGGAGAAGGCTTGGTTTTTTCTGATCCTCACTGCCTCTGGGATAGCCTTAAGGGACTAGATACCACTCATGACTTGAGTTTAGCGATTGAACTACGCAGGGAGTATAACCAAGGAAGCCTAGTCTTGTCACCTGAGTTAAAAAGACATAAGTGCCTAAGGGAAGCTATATACTACTGGAGTTTTTTGCTCTGGTCTGCGCTGACTACTAGCTTGGGGTTTCGCCAGAGACGAGGTTGCACACGTGACTGCCCCACCCGCCATGAGGATACAGTAAGGCGAGGGAACACGGCACGCCATCCAGGAGCTACGACGGGAGCGTTTCCTCGCTGGCAGTCTGTAGGAGGACTCCGGATACATCCTGTGTCGAGCTGTGTGGCTTGCACAGGTGTAGTGTTACGTGTGCTCTTCCCGGCCTCCCATGCCTTGCCACGTATGTAGGGGACAGCAGTGAAGGGGAGCGGTGGCGTAACAGTGGTGTCTGGAATGGGATACGCCTGTAGGCTGTCTTGCTGGGAAGAGGCGAGATGGTGGACGTAGTGAGCAGCGCAGAGGAGAATGTGGTAGCAGCCAGTGCGAGCTGGGCTGCTTCGCCCGTCTCAGAAGAGGATAGGTATCACCAAGTATCAGTGGGGCTGCCTCCTCCGTCCCAGACAAGCTTGACCTGTTCATGCAGTGGATGTCACAGCAGATGAAGGAACAGTTACGACAGCTGAGACAGGAGATAAGGAAACAGTCTCTGTAGTTGGAACAACTGTCATGGGAAATGGCACAGCTGTCACAGCTGAAAGAGCGTATGGAACAGCAGTTTTACCAGGTGGCAAGCGACATGCAGAAAGTACAGGACGAGAGTAAAAAGTACATTGATGTGAAATATCATAGTGTTAAAGAAAAGATGAGAGAGTACTGTGCACATGCTCTGCAAGAACTGCGAGGGATCGTTGAGGAGCGATGTGCCCGTGCTAAGGAGAAACAGCGGGAGGCTCCAGTCAGTGCAATCTACTTCTAGGAGGAAGCAGTGGAAAATCAAAAGGACGCAGGGGCTGTGTGCTTAGTCCCGGCGATTAGGGCGGGCGCCACCTTTCTGCGCCCTCCTTCACCTCCTAGCAGTGAGGAAAGAGACTGTAGGTGCAGTCGATCGCCACTTCCTCCCCTGAGGGCCAGTCATAAGTGGAGGAAGCCTTAGGAGGCTTACCAGGCCCAATTCGAGTTGTTGGCAGACGTCTACGGGTGGAGCGATGGGGAGATAGCACTGCACTTAGTTTCCTGTCAACGGGAACAGGCAGTGGAGGTCCAAAGCCAGTTGAACCCTGGGCAGGTATGTAGTAGAGGCCCTGCAGTGTCATTTTGGGCATCTCCAGCAAACGGAGGTGCACAGGTCACGCCTGAAGGTGCGGGTGAGGAACTGAGGTAAGCCTCTGACGCACCTGGCACAGGATATGGAATCCTTGGTCAGCCGAGCATACCCGACGGTGCAGGAGGACATGGTGAGCCTCCTGGCAAGAGACTGCTTTGTAGACGCCCTTCAAGACTAGCGTCTGCATATCTACGTGAAGCGGGGTCACCCAAAGGACGTTCAGGAGGCGCTTACCGGAGCTTCTGAGATGGAGGTCTTCCTAAAGACCACTACCGACGCCCCGAGGTTGGTTCTGCCCCGTTATGAAGAAAGAACTGACGCCTTGCCCCACCATGTGAAAGCTAGAAGGACAACGACGGGCAAGACGAGCCGCTGGTGGAAGGAGAGCCCTTGGAGAGTTCCGAGAATCCTGCTGGGGATGTAGCAAGTTGGGCCATAAGTGGAAGCAGTGTGGCTAGCCACGAAGATCACGCTCGCTGGAGGACACCGGCAGTATGCTCTTCAAGTCGCGCGCTAAAGTTGTGGCCAAACTGGACACCGCATGACGGACTGCCAGTACCCCAAAAGGAGTGGTGGAGGCAGGAAAAGCAACTGGGCTGAGCTGCGGGTCGAAACATCAGCCGGAGACCGTCCTATCCTACCAGAAATAAAGGGCCATCTGACAGCAGCACCTACAGCCGTGCATGTGTTCGGCATGGTGAATGGGCGCTCTGTTCAGCTAGTGGTGGATACAGGATCCGAGAAGACATTCGTGAGAGAGGACTTGGTGGATGTGAGCAGCGTGCCAGAAGCTACATAACAGCTGTGTGGCGTCACAAGTCACTGTGTCACTAAGGTGGTAATTCGATGACTCGATATCAATATCGGTTTTTTGGCTCTCCCATTGCTATTTTTTCACCGAATTCAATAATATTTATACACAAGGTGTACGTTTATGGTGTACGTCTTCAGTGTTAATTTGGTACACAAATGTGGCGTAGTTTTTTTGCAATAGATATTTTTTCGGCGATAAGAAAATAATTCAAAATACCATTATAAAATCAAAACTAATAACAGTGTGGCAATTTCCTCTTAACCACATATAATATACATAACAACAAATAAATGTTAGCATCGGCATACACATAACCTATGTTATAACAATTTCATTACACGCCAAATTGTTACCTTTTTTTCATCAAAATTTGAGTTTATAAGCCTGTTGTAAATTTATTTGAGTGAGTTCATGCATTATCATGCTAGCATATGTTAAGATTAGGTTGTTGATCATTTTGCTGCAAAAATTTTTGAAATTGACCAATTACTGAAAAAGTTATTCAACAGTATATGCTGAAAAACTGAAAGTCGAGAAAACGCATTTTCTGTGAACATCTTCAAAACCCCACATAACTCGCTTCCTCACTCGGGGCAACGGTTTCCTAGCAGGTGGGCTTTAAGATAGGAGGTACCCTAAAAAGTATCCTCTTTAGCCCATAAATTTCCGTGAAAAGCCCACATGGTATAAAAAAAAAAAATAACTCACTCCAATATGTACCAAACTCAGATATGTACTTACATAATCCCTTGACAACTGCTTGGAGGCTGGTAGTGGCTGTTTAGATAGTTTCAGGCCATGTTACATCATGGCCTTACACGTGGCATTGTCACAATTTGGGAACCCAACACGTGTAAAATACGATCAACAGGTAGGCTGCACGCACGCGCACTCCCTAAGGCTGTATCGATTGGTACTGAGGGAGTAGCGTCTTCCTCACCCTCACTGCCTGATACTAAACTATCGTACATCACGCAAAAATAAATAAAACAGCTAAAAAAAAAATAATAAATACAAGCAAAACAAAGACTAGAAGAAAAAGGGGCTTGGGTATTGAAAGGGCCGGCCCTTTAAACCCGCCATTACTAGGTAAGCAGTGCGTTATGTGCCTGGCAACTTCGGCCATGGCTTCCCTCTCCAGAGACGAACCCAAGTACCAAGTTTCCAATTTTTCAATTTTTTTGACCAAATTAACGAATTTCCACTTTATTAACTAAGTGAACATCGGCATACGAAGCGTGCTAGAAAGGTTGCCAGTCTTTGTCGCTGCCTTGGAAGACCCTTACCTGCTGGGGGGATTGACTTCCTCACGCATGTGGGAGCAAGTTTGAACCTCCAAGAGGGAAAGTTAAAGGTAAGTAGCCAAGAAGTTCCTTTGATCCTCGGAGGCAATGCTCTATGCGAGAGGAGCAGACAGTAGGGCAGTGTGTCTCGACAGGCGAGCCAGAAGACAGCTGAGATGGAACTGCCACAACCAGGACCCGGACATGGCCAGGGTGATGATGACAGCAACGCTGAGAGCCGCCAGAGCAGCGGAAGTGACATCGAGGAAACTGCAGTGGAGCGCGCCAGTAGCACCGCCATGCCCAGGTGGAACAGAAGAAAACAGTGGTGGAACGAAGACCATGTGTCGAGCCTCCGTGTGGTTCACGCAGGTGTAGTGTCGCGTGTGCTTTCCCTCACCTCCTCTACCTTGACGCGTGTGTTGGGGACGACAGTGAAGGAGGACAGTGGCTTAACAATGTAACACAGCCTCCGTGGAGGACAAGCAAGTCCTTGTTATTTGGAATCGTGTAGTCAAGCAAGTAGGCGACACTACCAACTGCCAGTTTCCTTTCGCATGAGAGCCCTGACCTTCCAGAAAATTCCAAAATGACACTACAACGATTGATATCTTAATGAAATGACTCATAAATGACCCAGAGTTAGCTCAGAGATACCACGGTGAAATGATGAAGCTACTCCAGCAGGGCCACGTGGAGCTGGTTCCCCACAGAAGTTATATAACTCTCCAGGACGCGCTTGGTATTTACCGCACCATCCTGTTTTGAATCCCAATAAACCAGAAAAGGTGAGAATCGTCTTCGACCGCGTGGCCAAGTTCGGATCCACATCTTTGAACAATCAAGTAATACAGGATCTAGACCTTAATAATGGACTGATAGGAGTCCTTACCAGGTTCAGCAAGAAAGGATAGCACTTATGGCGGATACAGGAGCAATGTTCCACTAACTTCGAGTAACACTGGAACATCGAGATGCATTGAGATTTTGCTGGTGGCCAGAAGAGCAGCTATCGCAGACACCCACAGCCTACAGAATGACTGTGCATCTCTTTGGAGGTGTATGGGGTCAATCTTGTGCAAGTTTTGCACTACAAAAAACCTTTCAAGATCATGAAAGAACCCTACATGATGAAGGAAAAAGGGCAAGTAACAACTTTTAAGTGGACGAATTATTATTGTCGGTGAATTCACCCAAAATGGCTATGATAATCATCCATCAATTACGGCAACTGTTGAAGAAAGGTAGATTCAACTTGACAAGGTGGATCTGCAACCATAAGGGAATCTTTGAGAAGGTTCCGTACAATGAGAGAGCCAAAGGTGAGAAAGAAGTCTTATTGAGTGATGGGAACCTACCCACAGAACGAATATTAGGAATCTTATGGGACTTGGAAAAGGACGCCTTCACAGTATGGGTAAACATCTCAAGGAGGCCGGAGACGAGGAGAGACCTGTTGAACATGATCAGTTCCATATATGACCTGCAGGGGATTCTCACCCAAAGCGTTGTAAGAGCCAAGATCCTGTTCCAGCACTAATGCAGAAGAGGGAGCAGGTGGGACGAACCAATGGCAGAAGAAAGCAAGGTTTATGGAGAAGTTGGTTGGTTGAGCTACCTTAACTCTCACAAGTGAGGATTCAAAGATGTTACAGCACAGGTAAAGGACGTGTGAGTCCACTTTACAGGCTCATCACTTCTGCGATGCATCGGAAAGGGAATACGGTGTAGTGACTTATCTTAGAATAACTAGTGAAGATGGATCTTATTGTGTCTCATTTGTGTGTGGAAAGGCGAAAATTGCCCCTCTCAACCATCAAAGCATACCAAGGTTAGAGCTATGTGCAACAGTGTTAGCAGCAGAGCAGACAAACAATTACGAAAGGACTTAGACATGCATGTTAGCAGATCTGTATTCTGGACGGGCAACACCGCGGTAGTGCAATATATACGGAATGCAGAAAGGCACTTCAAGGCGTTTGTGGCTAATCGGCTGACGATCATGTACGAAACCACTAAACCTGATCACTGGTGGCATGTAAGGTCTGCCTTGAACCCAGCTTACGACGTGAGCCGTGGATTACCTTCAGCTTTGAAGAGAAAACAGGTGAAATCATGGGCCACTTTTCTTATCAGTGCAAAAAGACATGGCCAGCATACCGTTTGCCCACACGGGTGTTTATTGCTTCGGCCCTTTCTTAGTGAAACAAAGACGAGCAGAAGTGAAGAGATGGGGATGTTTGCTCAGGTGCCAGACTATAAGTGCCATACATTTAGAGATCCTCACAACTCTGACTGCAGATTCATTTGTCAATGCTGTACACAATCATTACTCGAAGAGGAACCCCACTACACATACGGTCACACATGGGTACGAACATGGTTGGAGCCAAATGGGAGCTGAGAGAAGCCCTATCCTTATGGAATGATAATGACAAGATAAGAAATGCTCTCTTACAGAAAGGGATTGATAGGCAGTTTAATCTGCCGAAAGCCTCCGGTGTGCTGGAACATCAGATTCGTACAGAGAGGAAGACCCTACAAAGTGTAGTGGGAAAACAGGTACTGAATGATGAAAGACTTCAAACACTGTTCTGAATTACGGAAGACCCCAAAGACCTAAATGTCTTGATGCCACAGTACATGGTAAGAATGCAGACAGACAGCCTACGTGTCAAAAAGAATTGGACTATGGCAGAAGTGTGTGAAGTGACATATTTAAAAATCTTTCTATTGAGGACAGATTAAAAAATTTTACATTGTAAGTGTGGTTTTCCTATGGAGGAAAACTGCCCTTCAAAATCCGAAGACTTCTAAAGATTCAAAACTCTTACATTGTAAGTGTGGTTTCCCTAAGGGGAAAAAATACCCTTCAAAATGCTCAAACGGGAGCAAGTCCCACTTTAACTAGTCTGTTAAGAACTATCAGGAAGTCCTCTACATGTGCTATAATGAGCCCAAATCTGATAGAATACCAGGCATTTTTTACTGCTCTTAAGAATAAGCAACGGAAATACGAATGTACCTTTTATTTAACTTTATTCACAAATTTGTTTGACACTATACAAAAGTGCTTTTGTGGGACAGTACAAATGGATATAAATACATTTGCGTGCATGTATATTTTTGTGTGACAGTGCAAGACTGAGAAGAAAGGAAAAATTTATGTGATTTATATTTGTGAAGAAAATGCATGAAAATGTATGGAAATTTAATGAAATTTACAGAACCGAGAGAATGGAAATGTGTGTGCTTGAAAAAGAGAGAATATAATGTAGAGGAAAATGGGTTTTAGGACACACTACAAAATAAACTAAAGGGCGGTAGTTTAAGGGAATAGAACGGATTTTTTTTTTTTTAACCATGAAGATTTCTCACGGGAATATATGGGCAAAAGGGGATACTTTTTGGGATACCTCCTATCTCAAAGCCCACCCGCTAGGAAACCGTTGCCCCGAGTGAGGAAGCCCAACCTACACTCGGACCGTGGACAGGATTCGAACCTATGCGCTTGGAGACCCCTCGGACCCCAAAGCACGCATGGTTCCACTGTACCATTTTTAGGAACAGGCTGAATGTAGGCAAACTTCCAACAAAAATAAAACGTAGAAGTCGACAGACAGAGTTCAAAGAGTTTGGCCAGGTAAGGTGCAAGCACAGAAGCACAGGTTTTTTTTTTTTTTTTTGGCGCAATAGGAGTGACCAAATTAGGTTTATAAGCTTTCCGAGGGTTTAGGCCAGCGAGGGCAAGGAAAACATAATTGTGAAGAATTTTAATCTAAGGCACAAAATATTCAGGGGGAGGAGGAAAGGGAGGAACAATCCCAGAATCATACAAAGTAGAGTTATCAGCAAAGGTCTGAGAGAAGGGTTCAGGTTTAGAGACATGAATGGCAGTGGTGCCATCAGGATAAAATAAAAGAGGGAAAAAAGAGAAATTTAAGTTATTGCAAGAAGTCTCGAAGGGAGTAAGATTTTGAAAGATTTTGACATCTTTTATTATTGAAGGAGTGTTTGGCAAGTTGGAGAACAGGCTTGGCTTCATTCCTGGCTGAAATATATAGCACGTCAGATTCAGGTGATGGAAGGATCACATACCTCTTGTGGATAACCTCTCTATCATGTTAAATGTCAGAACAGAGGTCTGGAAGGTATAGATTGAGAGAAAAAGTGAGGAATGTACGCTTCCATGCCATCACCTCTGTTATGCGCTCAGCACAAAGAAATGATTCTCTGACATGGAAGTAGTAGTCTTTCTAAGGAAAATCACCATAATACCTCTTCAAGTGCCCTCCAACTAACAAACGCAAAAAGCGATAGGTACCACCGCTTTGCCGAATACTGAAGAGGCATTGGAGAAATAAGACAAGAAATAGATATGAGATTGTGGTCAGAGAACCCCAGCGGAGAGAATAGGTTATATAAGCATGAGTAGAAAGATTAGAGATAAGTAAATGGTCAAGAATGTTGTGCGTATCTCCACGACAGTCAAGAATACGAGTAGGGTGTTGCACCAGCTGCTCTAGGTCATGAAGGATAGCAAAAATGAAGGTTAGTTCACCAGGATGGTCAGTGAAGGGAAAGAAAACCCAAAGCTAGTGATGAACATCGAAATCTCCAAGGATAGAGATCTCCAGGAAAGGATAGATAGAAGAATATGCTCCACTTTCGAAGTTAAAGGATAGCACGGCTCTAAGGATCATCAGGCAGCGAGGAGAAAAGCAATCTACTTTCGGCTAGCACTGGGAATGTATTTTTTTTTTTTTTTTTACATTACAAGGGCACTGGCCAAGGGAAAACAAAGTGTTGGGAAAAAAAAAATCCCGCTGGTTGCCAGGCCCTGTTAAGAGGAAAGTAGGAGAAAGAGAAAAAACAAAAAAATCTAAAAGGAGGGTCCAGTTAACGTAAGAGGTGTCTTGACACTCCTCTTTTGAAAGAGTTTAAGTCATAGGCAGGTGGAAATACAGACACAGGTAGAGAGTTCCAGAGTTTACCAGTATAGGGAATGAAGGAGTGAAGATACTGGTTAACTCTTGCATTAGGAAGATGGACAGAATAGGGATGAGAAGAAGTAGAGAGTCTTGTGCAGCGAGGCCGCAGGAGGGGAAGGCATGCAGTTAGCAAGTTCAGAAGAGCAGACAGCATGAAAACAGCGGTAGAAGACAGATAAAGATGCAACATTGCGGCGGTGACTTAAAGAATCAAGACAGTCAGTTAGAGGAGAAGAGTTGATAAGACGAAAAGCTTTAGATTCCACCTTGTTTAGTAAAGCTGTGTGTGGATCCCCAGACATGAGAGCCATACTCCATACACGGGCGGATAAGGCCCTGTACAGAGCAAGCAGCTGGGAGGAGAGAAAAATGGACGAAGACGCCACAGGACACCTAACTTCTTGGAAGCTGATTTAGCAAGAGTAGAGATGTGAAATTTCCAGTTTAGATTTTTAGTGAAGGATAGACCGAGTGTGTTTAATGTAGAGGAGAGGGAAGTTGAGTGTTATTGAAGAAGAGAGGATAGTTGTCTGGAAGGTTATGTCGAGTAGATAGTTGTAGAAATTGAGTTTTGAGGCATTGAACAAAACCAGGTTTTCTCTGCCCCAATCAGAAACAAGTGAAAGATCAGAAGTTAGGCGTCCTATAGCATCTCGCCTTGAGTCATTTAATTGTTGTTGGGTTGGGCGTCTGTTGAACGCTGTTGAATAATGCAAGGTGGTATCATCAGCATAGGAGTGGATAGGGCATTGAGTCAGATTTAGGAGATCATTGATGAATAATAGAAAGAGAGTGGGTGATAGGACAGAACCCTGTGGAACACCACTGTTGATAGTTTTAGGGAAGAACAGTGACCGTCTACTACAGCAGCAATAGAACGATCGGAAAGGAAACTGGAGATGAAGGTACAGAGAGAAGGATAGAATCCGTAGGAGGGTAGTTTAGAAATTAAAGATTTGTGCCAGACTCTATCGAAGGCTTTCGATATGTCAAGGCCGACAGCAAAGGTTTCACCGAAGTCCCTAAAGAGGATGACCAAGATTCAGTTAGGAAAGTAAGAAGATCACCAGTAGATCTGCCTTTACGGAAACCATACTGGCAATCAGAGAGAAGGTTGTGAGCTGATAGATGCCTCATTATCTTCCTATTAAGGATAGACTCAAAGGCTTTAGAAAGGCAGGAAATCAAAGCTATAGGGCGGTAGTTAGAAGGATTGGAGTGGTCACCTTTTTAGGGACAGGTTGAATGTGAGCAAACTTCCAGCAAGAAGGATAAATAGAAGTAGAGACACAGATGAAAGAGTTTGACCAGGCAGTGAGCGAGTTCGGAAGCACAGTTTTGAGAACAACAGGAGGGACTCCATCCGGACCGTAAGCCTTCCGAGAATCAAGGCCAGAGAGGGCCAGGAAAACGTCTTTATAAAGAATTTTAATTTTAGGGATGAAGTAGTCAGAGGGTGGAGGAGTAGGAGGAATATGCCCAGAATCATCCAAAGTTGAGTTGGTAGCAAAGGTTTGAGCGAAGAGTTCAGCTTTAGAAAAAGAAGAGACAGCTGTAGAGCCATCTGGATGAAGTAAAGGAGGGAAAGACGAAGAAGTAAAGTTGTTAGAGATATTATTGGCTAGATGCCAGAAATCTCGAGAGGAGTTAGAATTGGAAAGACTTTGACATTTTCTATTGATGAAAGAGTTTTTAGTAAGTTGGAGAATAGATTTGGCATGATTACGGGCAGAAATATATAGGGCATGAGTTTCAGCAGTTGGATGGCTACGGAACCGTTTGTGAGCCGCCTCTCTATCATTGACAGCACGAGAACAAGCAGAGTTAAACCAAGGCTTTTTAGCTTTAGGGTTAGAGAAAGTATGAGGAATGTATAGCTCCATGCCAGAGATAATCACCTCTGTTATGCGCTCGGCACAAAGAGAAGGATCTCTGACATGAAAACAATAATCATCCCAAGGAAATCAGAATAGTACTGCCTTAGTTCCTCCCACTTAGCAGAGTTAAAATGCCAGAAGCACCTCCGCTTAGGCGGGTCCTGAGGCTGCACTGGAGTGATAGAACAGGTAACGGAAATTAGATTGTGGTCGGAGGAGCCCAACGGAGAGGAAAGTTTAACAGAGTAAGCAGAAGGGTTGGAGGTTAGGAAAAGATCAAGAATGTTGGGCGTGTCTCCAAGGCGGTCAGGAATACGGGTAGGGAACTGCACTAGCTGCTCTAGGTCATGAAGGATAGCAAAGTTGAAGGTTTGTTCACCAGGTTGGTCAGTGAAAGAAGATGAAAGCCAAAGCTGGTGGTGAACATTGAAATCCCTAAAATGGAGATCTCAGCAAAAGGAAAGTGAGATAAGATGTGCTCCACCTTGGAAGTCAAATAGTCAAAGAATTTTACATAGTCAGAGGAATTAGGTGAGAGGTATACAGCACAGATGAATTTAGTTAGAGAGTGACATTGAAGTCTTAGCCAGATGGTAGAAAATTCTGAAGATTCAAGATTGTGGGCACGAGAGCAAGTGGTGTCGTTACGCACGTATGCGCAACATCCAGCTTTGGATTGAAAATGAGGATAGAGCAAGTAGGAGGGAACAGAAAAGGGCTGCTGTCAGTAGTCACAGACAACTGTGTTTCAGTTAGGAAGAGAAGATGAGGTTTAGTAGAGGAGAGGTGGTGTTCCACAGATTGAAAATTAGAACGAAGGCCACGAATGTTGCAGAAATTGATAGTGAAAGTATTAGATGAAGTGTCAAGACACCCAAGGTCGACAGCAGAGGGGCAGTCCGACCTGGGGACATTTATGGTCCCCTCCCCAGAGGGGGACTCCGAGGCAGGGCGTGGTGAAGCCATTATTAAATTTTGATTTGAAGAGAGTGTAAAAGTGTAAGGTAATGTAGTGTAGTGTAGGAAGTAGTAGAAGTTGTCTTTAGAGGGCAGGCTGCAGCTGCTCAATTGTATAAATGAGACCACAAAGGGAACCGGGAAGAGAGGACACGGGGAATCACTCAGTCTGCAGCACTGCCTACATCCCCGTAAGTACCTCTCCTGGAGTATTCCACCGGGCGGCAGGTGACTACTGCCTACTCCAAGGGCACTTTGAATATGTACGCACAAGTGAGACAGACATTGATTGCGCCTTTGCGTCATAGTTTCATTTCCTTTATTCAGAAAAATTAGGTAAGAGGTAAATAGCACAGATAAATTTAGTTAGAGAATGACTCTGGAAACGAAGTCTGATGGTGAAAAACTCGGAAGTTTAAGGAGCGTGGACATGAGAGCAAGTCAAGTCGTTACGCACATAGATGCAACATCCAGCTTTGGAACGAAAATGAGCATAGGGAAAGTAGGAGGGAACAGAAAAGGTACTACTGTCAGTTGCCTCAGACGCCTGTGTTTCGGTGAGGAAAAGACGATAAGATTTAGAAGAGAAGAGGTGGTGTTCTATGTACATGTTGAAAATTAGATCAAAGACCGTAAATGTTTGCAGAAGTTAGTCAAGATTAGTTAAACGAGGTGTCAAGACCTTTATGGTAGATACCGAAAGAGCAGTCAGACCTGTGGGCATTTATGGTCCCCTTCTCAAAAGGAGTTTTGGAGTCGCCATATTTTTTCTTTTATCTTAAGTAAAGTGTGTGTGTGTTTCACTGTTTGTTTGATCTGCTGCAGTCTCTGACGAGACAGCCAGACGTTACCCTACGGAACGAGCTCAGAGCTCATTATTTCCGATCTTCGGATAGGCCTGAGACCAGGCACACACCACACACCGGGACAACAAGGTCACAACTCCTCGATTTACATCCCGTACCTACTCACTGCTAGGTGAACAGGGCTGCACGTGAAGGAGACACCCAAATATCTCCACCCGGCCGGGGAATCGAACCTCGGTCCTCTGGCTTGTGAAGCCAGCGCTCTAACCACTGAGCTACCGGGCGTGTGTGTGTGTGTGTGTGTGTCTGTGTGTAGAGGTCTCTCTCTCTCTCTCTCTCTCTCTCTCTCTCTCTCTCTCTCTCTCTCTCTCTCTCTCTCTCTCTCTCTCTTTAGCATCACCCTGTAGAATTCTCATGACACCTGATCAGACAAATCAGTGCTAAAACTTGTGGCCAAAAAATAATACGGTAATAAATTACAGGCACCACACATGTAGGTCTATTTAGAGACAAAAGTTGGAGATGGATCTATCCGCAGGTGAAAGGAGCGATACCTGAGAGGAAGTTTATAGATGCAGCGAAATAGGACATGATAATGTGGCTGACTAAGAAAGGTAAGAAGGAATTTATAAATGCAGTGAAATAAGATACGTATATTTGTAATAAGTGTGACTAAGACTGGCAAAGACCGAGTGTGTTAGTGTCGGTTAAGAACACCAGAATATAAGCCATCAGACGTTTATGTCGTAATACTTATAAAAGTGCTGAAACCATTAGAAAGTCGACTTCGCCAAGATTTGAATGGAGTCTTATCCGCAGGCAGACTTATTATCCGTTGCATCACAAAGACGGTACATTCATCGTGGCCATCCCTAAGAAAAGCAATAAGAAATAAAGAAAATAAATAATGCCATTTTGAAGTTTTATTTCGATTACTTTTAACTTCCAATGGTAAATGAAACTATGACGCAAAAGCGCAATCAATGTCTGTCTCACTTGTGCGTACATATTCAAAGCGCCCTTAGTGGTAAATACATTCCCAGTGCTAGCCGAAAGTAGATTGCTTTTCTCCTCGCTGCCTGATGATCCTTAGAGCCGTGCTATCCTTTACATATTAAAAATCTGACTAATCTATGCAGGCTTTGGAAAATAACACTCATGAATGAGTTACAGTATAAATTACTACAGTATGAATTATCCTATTCTTACAAAGACTTAATTGACAATACAGAAGGTAAATTATGAAGCAGTGTAAATTTTCCATCAGCTGTCTTGTTTTGATTCCTTACACTGTGTAACATTATTCTGATGAGGTGAATAGTGTGTCATTAGTATTCTCTCTCTCTCTCTCTCTCTCTCTCTCTCTCTCTCTCTCTCTCTCTCTCTCTCTCTCTCTCTCTCTCTCTCTCTCGTATCAGCTGACGGCAGTCGCAGCACCTCCTCTTCCTCCCTTGCACCGTCCCACCATCCATCATACGGGACTTCACTTCGACGTGCCGCGGGCCAGACGGGAAGAAGTGGAGAGATGGAGCGTGATAGTAAATGAGATGTAAGGCCTGGGTTGCTGCGAGAGGATGGGCGGTGTCACTCTACATCACCTTACCTGGTATTCCTTGTGGGCGCCAACATGAAGGTCTTGCCCACGCTCTTGAACTGCGCAGACGTGTGACCTGACCTCCCGGGACTGTCCTACCCAGCAGCACCAGCAGCCGCGAGCTTAGTTTCTAACTTTTGCTTTGTTTTAACCTGTTATCTTTCCTGTAACAGCTTATAGTTCATACACATTACGCAAAACATCTTGACGCGAACACAGTGTAACACGTCTTGTTTTTATCAGTACATAGGATTCCGCCTTTTTACCTGTTTCCTTGTTTCTGGTAGTACCTTTGTGCTTGTAGCTTGGGTACTGTTAGTTCTATTTTTTATTGTCCTGTTGCAGGGCAAGTGTGCGTTTTTTCTGTGTTTTTGTGCTTTTATTGTGTTTTGTTTCCGTGCCATTTCACCAACAGGCTTCCTTGTGAGTGTACGGCTATTATTCCCAAGGGAATAACCACACCTACTCACACCTGTGCGGACTGCCTCTCAAGGGTCCGGATTAAGACCCGCAGCGCCCCTCGGCCACTAATCTCATAATTACCTTCATTCCAGCCTTTCCAACTGTCGTTTTCGTTTTGATTTAAACGACGTATCAATAATGCCTTCAGATTTAAAAACTTGCAGGGACTGCAATGGAAGGTTTGCCAAGCAGTACTACGAAGACTACTTTTCCAGACCTGTCTGCAGACTGTGTGACACCCGTTCTCGTCTCGAAGCTGTGGCGGAGGGAAACAGGAGGTTTGCTGAATTAAAAGGTAACTTTGATTCACTGCAGGATACTCGAACACGTCTGGAAGAAAGAATAGCAGAAGGGAACAACAGGTACTCTGAACTAAAAAATAGATTTGATACCCTACAGGAATTTGTCACAGTGAATATTGGAAGGAGCGACACGACTGACAGTCTGCCACACACCTCCGTAGTCCCGGCCACAGCTGACTCTCGCTCACGCCCGTCCCTCTCCCCGGATCCTGCCTTCATATCAGTCAGAAATGGAGCAAGGCGGGACATGCGATGCACTCACCTCCCTCTAACGACTTACAATCGCTTCTCTATTCTCAGTGAACAAGTGGAAGAAGCAGAGGAGACTACAGACTTGTGGGGGAGTCCATCGTCACGTCCACACTCGCCTTCCTTGTGAACGGACGTGCCTCTTGACTGCTCCTTCATTACCTACTACCATTCGCAAATAAGTGTTGACCAGCTGCGCCGGGTGTACTTCCTGACTAACAAGTTTAGTGGCAGTGAATAGCACATACACTGCTAGTGATTACACCCAACACAAAATAGTACTAAAAGTGAAAAAAAAAAACGGTACATTGTGCAAACAATTGAACTACCACTTAGTGGTGACATCTGTGAAAATGCGCTCCACACGAAACAACACTAACCGGCAGTCAATGGACAAGCAACAACAGCAACAACTACAAGGACAGCAGCAGCAGCAGCAGCAGCAACAGCAACAACAGCGGCAGCAGCAATAACGGCAGCAGCAGCAGCAACAACAACAACAGCAGCAGCAACAAGAGCAACAGCAGCAGCAGCAGGCTCTGCTGTCCCAGGTGCTTGTTGCTGTTGATGACCATGAACCTGATGAATGTGAGCTAAACTAGTTGTTCGACTCACTGTCTATAAGGAGTCTAAATCACTCAGGAAAATACTGACGCTGACAATATCCTTCAAAATCAAGAGTGAAATCAAAGTGTTGAAAGACGAACTCTCAATAAAAGATTCCCAGATAACCAGTTTAATTGAAGAAATCACAGAACTGAAAAATAAAATACAAGATCTGGAAACGAACATCAACAGCGTGGACCAGTATGAGCGTCATCGTGAGTGGTCCAGCACTTCCAGAAGAACGCAAGGAAGAGAGCGCCACCAACATCTTTTTAACTGTGATAAAGGACCAACTGAAAATCAACATTACTGAAAGTAACATCAACATAGCTCACCGAATCGGATCAGTACACTCTCAACGTAAGCGACCCATCATACTGAAGATTTTAAACCAAAGCCTGAAACACGACCTGGTGGGGGCCTGCATCAAGATGAGGCCTTCAACTTTACATCAATGAAAACCTCACACAGAAGCGGCTCGCCCTCTTATAATCCGTCCTCAACATCAGACGTGAACATCGAGACAAATTCCAAAAGTGCCACACCAAGGACGGCAAACTGAAGAATTCCTCCACCAGACATGAAATAGTGGACGAAAGGACCTTACTCTCCTTCCTAGATAAGTAACCCTTAATGAAAGACATATCTCACGTCAGTCCACTCTACATAAATTTCTCGCATCTTACTCACACCAAACATACATGATGATTTCAATACTATTTTTACTACTACCGCTACTACCACCACTACCACTATTACTACCACCACAACTACTTCCACCACCACTACCACCACCACCACCACCACCACCACCACCACCACCACCACCACCACCACCACCTACTACTACTACTACTACCTGCTACTACTACTACTACTGCTACTGCTGCTGCTACTACTGCTGCTACTTACTGCTACTGTGCTGCTGCTACTGTACTGCTGCTACTACTACTGCTTCTGCTGCTGCTGCTGCTGCTGCTGCTGCTGCTGCTGCTGCTGCTGCTGCTGCTGCTGCTGCTGCTGCTGCTGCTGCTGCTGCTGCTGGTGCT
>NC_059270.1:192402-197359 GCF_017591435.1 Portunus trituberculatus
ATTTTAACTTCTACTTATTATATTATTATACCCTCTCTCATATATTTGTTGTTACTTGTGCTATTGCATTAGTATAGTGCTCTTATATACATTGACTTGTGTTTCTGATCTGATTATTTAACCAAGGTTTCAGGCTATCATTGTATATTATGCCATTCATACATTGTTGCCGTACTACTACTACTACTACTACTACTACTACTACTACTATTATTACTACCACTATTATTACTACTACTACTGTTACTACTATAACCCTTACTACTACTACTACTACTACTACTACTACTACTACTACTACTGCTGCTGCTGCTGCTGATATCACTCTAATGTCATTGCCTTTTTTCTTCATGCCACCTGGCGCAGCTAGAATGCTACATTGCTTACCTGAACTGTTTTAAGCTTAAACTTATCCATAAACCATCTGTATGACACATTATTTGTTAACAATACTGACCCACACGCTGAGGACATTATTGACATTTCGCTTGAAATGATTAATAGCTTACATGGACACACAGATTTTAATGTGATCTCTAGATATTTCGATCTTGATGCATACAATAATTTAGCCTCTCATGGGACAAATAACAAATATTTTACACATAAATTCCAGATCCTTCCCAAAAATCTTCGATAATATCATAGCCTTTCTTGCCACCCTTTCCACCACCCCTGATATCTTGGCAGTCACTGAAACCTGGCTAAACAAAACCAATAAGCATATCCATCAACTTCCTGGCTATCACGCTTATCACCTTGTTAGGACCAATAGAGCACATGGTGGAGTTACTATTTTCATATCAAATGATTTTCACTGAGCAAATACAAGATTTAACTCAAATTAATGATGATATTGAAATCAATATTGTTAAGGTTACCACACAACCACTTTCTTTCATAGTTTGTGCAATACACAGACGTCACGGCAAACATGAGCTTGTGGAGGAATTTACTAATACATTATGTATGTTATTAGAAAATAATACTAATGCAAACAAAAAGGTAATTCTTTTGGAGACTTGAATATAAATTTTCTGGAACACACTACTCATACCCCAACAAACAATTATCTTGCTACTCTCCAAACAATGAATTTTTTTTCGCACATCTCAAGGCCAACACCGTTCCCAGACACCAACAATCTCGGTCAGCCTTCTCTGCTTGATCATATTTTTATAATTTTTATCAACAATTTCACATCTGGTATAATTCACTACTCAATATCTGATCACCTAGCAATTTTTCTTAATGTCACTGTTCCTTCTAAATCAACAAATCTTCATAAATTTGAATTTCGAATTATAAATCCGCTAAACAAACAAGAATTCACCCCAAAACTCAACTCTATTGACTGGAACACTCTAATTCATAAACAAGATGTTAATGATAACTGTGAAATTTTCTTAGATAATATGAAAAAAAGCATTTGAAAATTGTTTTCCGCTTAAATAAAAATTTATTACGGAGAAAAGATTAAACAATCCTTGGTTATCACAGGCTATATTAAACTCTCTTAAGACGAAAAATGATCTATTCAAAGATTACAAAAGTGCTGTCTCTGAGACACAATACAAACAATATCGCAACATTTTAAATACTACTATAAGGCAAGCTAAAAAAAACATACTATATGACTCAATTCACAAACTTTAAAAATGACACTCGTAAACTATGGAGAACAATCCATCAACTTTCTAACCATAGCCAAAAAACTAAAGCCTCAAATCACATTTCTAATAATGGAGAAAAACGCACTGAACCCATAGATATTGCACATGCCTTTAATAATTTTTACATAAACATTGTACCTAAACTAGACGATGCTCTGTCACCTTCCACCACTGACCCTCTCACTTTCCTTCGGGGTGACTTTCCTCACTCAATGGCAATGCCTATAGTTATCCCTCAAGACGTAATCACTGTAATTAACTCCCTTAAAAACAAGAAGTGTAATGCACAGGAAATCCTTATATCAATCATTAAAACCAACAAAGATCAGTTTGCCAAACCTTTATCTATACTGTTTAATAATTCCACTAATAGTGGCAAATTTCCACAACTTTTTAAGCATGCTACTGTGGTCCCCATTCATAAGAAAGGTTCAAAACATGAAATAACTAATTATAGACCAATATCCCTACTAAAATGTCTTTTCAAAGATTTTTTAAAAACTAATGAAAAATTTCCTACTAAACTTTCTAGAAAGTAAACACATTATAAATCCAAATCAGTTCGGTTTTCGACGTGGCCATAACACTTTTGATGAATTGATAATTTTTTCTGAAGAAATTTATCAGTTTAGACAAAAGACATTCCCTACTAAGCATATTTATTGACTTTACTAAGGCGCTCAATACAGTCAGACACGATATATTATTAAAAAAGCTTCATTACTATGGCATCAGAGGCAATATTTTTGACTGGTTTCATGACTATCTTTCACAAAGAACTCAATCAACTAAATTTAATAATGCCATATCTACTTCTCTCCCCATTCGATACGGTGTTCCTCAGGGCAGTGTTTTGGACCCAATCCTTTTCCTTCTTTATATAAATGACATCATTCAGATATTTACAAACTTTAAATCTATACTATTCGCAGATGACTCAACTTTATACCTTACTGGTGAAAATCCTACGAACATAATAAATACAGCAAATGCTGACTTAAAGGTTCTTCATAAATGGTGACTAAGTAATAGACTAACAGTTAATCTAAATAAAACCTTCAATAAGTTGTTTACTAATAAACCCACAACATTGCTTCCATCATTATTTTTTGGCCAAGACATTATACACAGAACTAATAAACATACTTTATTAGGCATAACATACGATGATGCAATGACCTTTAAGTATCATATAACAAACCAAATACTTACATTATCCAGGCTAGTGTCTTTGCTATACCAAATCAAAGAATTAATGCCTATTCATGTTCTGAAAGTGATATACAATGTCCATGTATTATCACGCCTGCATTACTGTACACCTATCTGGTGCAGCACCTACCCTACACATTTGCTATCCCTGTTTAAACTGCAAAAGAATAATAACAAACAGTGATTACTTAGCTCACACACAACCTCTCTTTAGAGAAACAAATTGTCTAAAACTTTTCGATTTAAATAAATTACAAATAGGTATATACATGTATAGAAAGACCAAGAGTAACACAATCGTAGCCTTACAACCCCATCATGCTTACTTCACCCGTGCCCATGATAATCTACATTTACCTTCTCATAACCTAACACTCTTCCAACATTCTCTTTCCTGTCTTAGACCCAAAACCTGGAATAGTATCCCCAACAATATACAAGATCTACCTCGATTCATTCTTTTAAAAAACAATTCAAGAAGTATATACTTCTCAAATATTAAATGTATGTCCATGTCCTTCTCCTCAATGTGTCCTCAGTTTCCTTAATTATTATTGTATCAAGTATATCTCTTTTATGGTTTAGTTTTAACTCTGTTACTCTGTAACTATCTTCCTATATTTATTATTATTATAATTATTATCATTATTACTATTATCATTATTATTATTTTTGTTATTATTATTATTACTATTATTATTATTATTATTATTATTATTATTATTATTATTATTATTATTATTATTACTATTATTATTCTGCTATTATCCTTCACCAATTTCCCATTTCTGCCCGAAAAGCATTTTTTGCTTCATATGGGCAACCTACTTCTACAATTATGAAATTGTTTTGTTTAGCCAATTGTAAAGGGATAATAAAAATGTTTCAAAATGTTTCAAAAAATGTTTCAAATGTCCGAGGCCAATTGGAAGAATTCTGTGGGAGTGTGCCGTCTCGTAGGCGGCAGAACTGCCTCCCAGGAGCCACACTGCGTGACATCACGGACTGTGTTGAGGACGTGACTAAGGACGCCACTAACGATACACTTTGTCATCCACACAGGCACAAATGACGTCCACCGCCCCAGCTCAGAAGAACTGATGGAGAAATACAAGGAGATGATCAAGAAATACAAGACTAAATCAAGAAATATTATAATTTCAGGTATTCTCCCGAGGATCAACGCTGACGCACGTTTCTATAACCTTGCTTTCAGCACTAATAGCAGATTGAAGACTCTTTGCCAACAGGAAAACGTCGAGTTTCTAAACATGTGGAATGACTTTTATAATGAACACAAATTATTTCACAGAGACGGTCTCCACCTAAATGCAGTGGGAGCAGCCAGGATGGGAGATTAATTCATGATAAAGTTTGTCTCCACAGATCAAAAACGTGCAGGTGGCAGAAGGAACTTCAGCGTCGTAAGTTCATCTTCAGATTCAGGCAAGATCAGAGCTTGCTATTTCAATGCCCGTAGTTTACGAAATAAATTTAATGAGCTCCAAGCTCTTATACATCAAGAAAACTATGACATCATCGGCATCACAGAAACTTGGATTAATACAACACACAGAGATTACCTCGCAGAATACTCACTTGATGGCTATAACATTTTTAGTAGCGAAAGATCTCACCGTACAGGGGGCGGTGTAATGTTTTACGTTAAAAGTAATCTTCGTGCTCGTGTGATGCCAACTTCAACCATTGCAAACATAGATGTCAATTTCATTCATATAGAAAATAAATCCCGAAGAATATCATTAGGTCTCGTCTATCGTCCTCCAGCCCAGTCACCCGCCACAGACGAACAATTGTATGAACAAATCGCGGACATTTGCTGCGTAAACAATTGCATAATTATGGGAGATTTTAACCTTCCAGTCACAAGGTGGGGCGAACCACTGACAGCTCACGCTGGCCAGCAGCTGTATAATAGCATGCTTGAAAGCTCCCTCCACCAACACATCAAGCATCCGACAAGAGGAAACAATATCCTTGATATCGTTCTAACAAATGATGAGAATACTATTGAAAATGTGGAAATTGGACCAGAATTCAGTTCCAGCGAT
>NC_059270.1:197859-217859 GCF_017591435.1 Portunus trituberculatus
AAGGAAGATGTCTGAGAGATGTTAAAAAATATAGTTTCCCGCAAAGATGTGTTGAGACGTGGAACAGTTTGAGTGAAGAAGTGGTGTCAGCAACGAGTGTGCATAGTTTTAAAGAAAAATTGGACACACACACACACACACACACACACACACACACACACACACACACACACACACACACACACACACACACACACACACACACACACACACACACACACACACACACACACACACACACACACATTCTTACTTATTAAAGAACAAGTGATCCTGCATTTGAAATAGTATTCTATGGTGAATGATTTAACAGGATATTTTATCAAGTGACGGAGCATTTTGATATGAACATACTAAGAAATGTACAAGAAAAGTGTGTGAGGAGAGTGGGGTGGCAGTGGTGTATATTCACCTAATGTAATTTTTACAGGGCCTGGGTATTATACTTGTGTGGCCCCGTCTCCATATCTATACACATCCAACTTTCCTTTAAAACTATGCACACTCCTCGCTGACACCACCTCCTCGCTCACACTATTCCACACTTCCACACATCTCTGCGGGAAACTATATTTCTTCATATATATGTGTGTGTGTGTGTGTGTGTGTGTGTGTGTGTGTTTGTTTATTTGTTTGTTTGTTTGTGTGTGTGTGTGTGTGTGTGTGTGTGTGTGTGTGTGTGTGTGTGTGTGTGTGTGTGTGTACTGTAGGTCCATTAATGGGTATATTTTGATATGAACATGCTAAGAAATGTACAAGAAGAGTGTGAGAGGAGAGGGGGGTGGCAGTGGTGTGTGTGTGTGTGTGTATTTACCTATTTGTGTATTACAGGGCCCGAGCTAAGCTCTCTGTGTCCTGTCTCCTTGTCCATTCCTGTCATATCTCTCTTTCATCTGATTGACACACACCGCATCAACGACATGACTGCTGAGTTTATTCCACTTATCAATGCTACGATGCGGGAAACTGTATTTTCTCATGTCATTTAGACAGATGTCCTTTATTAGCTTTTTTCCATGTCCTCGGAGATAATTACTTGTGGTCACCTTTATCAACTCTCTATCCAGTTTGTCAATCTTGTTCACCAATTTATACATAGTTATCATGTCTCCTCTTGTTCCTCTCTCTTCTAATGTGGTCAACCCCAGCTTCCTCAGTCTTTCCTCATAATCTAACTCCCTGAGTCCTGGTGTGTGTGTGTGTGTGTGTGTGTGTGTGTGTGTGTGGTGAGGGGAGTAAGGATTATAAGTATAAAACAGTGCAGGTTGTAGTGATGAAAATGTGACACCAGTAATTACCAAGGTAGTACATGTGTTTATTGAAAGAGATGTGTATATATATAAGTTTGGCATGTCAGTTATTGTTAATATTTATAAAGCAAGAAGGACATCAAGTAAGACTTTTGTATCTTTCCTGTAAGCATTGTTTGATATTTCCATCACATTTATCAAACTTTTACTCTCAGTGTGGTCTTCAATTCTTAGTTTGTGTCAAGATCAAGAGCATTGAAGCCATGTTGTAATGGAATATGTTACAAGAATGTTTGAGTCTTATCTCTGAGATGGATGCTTAACAATCCTCCTCCTTTCCCCCCTCTCCTCCTCTTCCTTCACCCCCTCTCCTCCTCCTCCTTCCCCTCTTTCTCCTCTCTACCACCTCTACCTTCAGCATGAGCCAGTCTTCTCTTTATCTTTTACCATTGGAGGGTATTATGAAAGTGTGACAGTTTGACATTATAGGATTACAATAACCATTCTACTCACACACACACACACACACACACAGATAGACAGACACACAGGCTCACAGACAGAGGGACAGACAGTCAATGCGTGATAACCATGATAAGGGTGACTACTGGCTGATAATCAGATACTCACTGTCACTGTTCCATGTCACACACATAATATACACAGGCGCTAACACACAAACACACACACACACACGTTGGTTACTTGGTGTTACTGGTAGTGTTGTGAAGGAGTTGCAGTGTTGTGGAGTTGTGTTGGAGACATGAATGGTGTTGGTGGTTGGCGTGTGTGTATATGTGTGTCATGAAGGAGGCAACCTTTGTCCCAGGTGAGCACATGTTTCACTTACTCACTCACTCACTCACTCACTCTCTTTCATTGGTGTAGCCTGACTCATGTCTAGTCAAGGTGTTCATCTCTTCTGTCATTCACACCTTTCTCTGTCACACTCTGGAACTCCCTGCCAGCTTCTGTATTTCAACTTTCTGTGACTTGGCTTCATTTAAGAGGGAGGTCTCAAGACATTTATCCCTTTTCGCTGTCTAACTTCCAGACCTGCACGGGGACTAGCAACTAAGTAGGGGTTTTTTCATGTTGCTCTTGGTCAGCTTTCCCCTCTTACATAAAAGAAAGGGAATTGTAACAGCTCTTTCTCTGTACATGTGGTGGGCAGCTTGAATGACACAGTATGAGTTAGTGTGGTTTCTGTTACAGTATGCACTACATAGATACAGTACCCACACAGGACACAGTAGGTCATGTGGTGTCTGAGGTGAAGGTCAAGGAATGATTGGAGTTGTTTGGACATGTATTATTGGGATGTGTGGCTCTTATATCATACTGTGCTGTCTTGAAAGTCTGGTTAGCCATATACAGCAGTGAGTGAGTGAGGTGTGGAGAAGCAAAGTGGTGTCATGAAGGGCCAGTCACATACAGCAGTGAGTGAGTGAGGTGTGGAGAAGCAAAGTGGTGTCATGAAGGGCCAGTCACATACAACAGTGAGTGAGTGAGGTGTGGAGAAGCAGAGTGGTGTCATGAAGGGCCAGTCACATACAGCAGTGAGTGAGTGAGGTGTGGAGAAGCAGAGTGGTGTCATGAAGGGCCAGTCACATACAGCAGTGAGTGAGTGAGGTGTGGAGAAGCAAAGTGGTGTCATGAAGGGCCAGTCACATACAGCAGTGAGTGAGTGAGGTGTGGAGAAGCAAAGTGGTGTCATGAAGGGCCAGTCACATACAACAGTGAGTGAGTGAGGTGTGGAGAAGCAGAGTGGTGTCATGAAGGGCCAGTCACATACAGCAGTGAGTGAGTGAGGTGTGGAGAAGCAGAGTGGTGTCATGAAGGGCCAGTCACATACAGCAGTGAGTGAGTGAGGTGTGGAGAAGCAGAGTGGTGTCATGAAGGGCCAGTCACATACAGCAGTGAGTGAGTGAGGTGTGGAGAAGCAAGGTGGTGTCATGAAGGGCCAGTCACATACAACAGTGAGTGAGTGAGGTGTGGAGAAGCAGAGTGGTGTCATGAAGGGCCAATCACATACAGCAGTGAGTGAGTGAGGTGTGGAGAAGCAGAGTGGTGTCATGAAGGGCCAGTCACATACAGCAGTGAGTGAGTGAGGTGTGGAGAAGCAGAGTGGTGTCATGAAGGGCCAGTCACATACAGCAGTGAGTGAGTGAGGTGTGGAGAAGCAGAGTGCATTGTTCTATTATCCTGTGTTGTAAAATTGTAGTTAAAAGGGTAGAGAGGGAGATGAGGAAGTTCTGCTCTCCTCTTTATTCTTGGAGACAAGGCATAGCTAGTTAAAAGAGGAGGAGGTGGAGGAAGTTTTGCTTATCCCTACTTTTGATATGTCAGCCTGGTACAATACAGTACAGTGCATAGGGTACATATGGTACATAACTCATGGCTGTTGTAATGTATTATTGCTGTAACACACTGAAAGTTTAATATCGGCAACCAGAATTACTTTCTGTGAAGTAGCAATGTAAACATTGTTTGCCGTGAACACCACCACAACAACACAAACTTATGCCTCACTGGAATTGCATTACAGAATCTTCAGTGAAACTAGTCAGGAATGAACCTCCCTTCTTATCTATATCCTTGTTTGCATCTATCCTAGATTTTCTCTCTCTCTCTTCCTCCCCCTTGAATGTTTCACTGCAAACCAGTGTGGGAGGGAAGGGTGCCTTGTAGTAACAAGTAAGGCAGTGTCAAGCAAGACACCAGGTGTTGGCACTGTCAGAGCTGCTCATCATTGTGTCTTGGTGACTGTTTGGGGACTGCAAAGGTTCAATTACTGACCTCTCTTCATTCCTGCCTCACTCATGACTTACTATGTGCTGCTAACTAAAGAACTCATGTTTGTTAGCCAAGCTGTAGCACTGGGGTCATATGGTGCCTAATTCAGTGTGCCTTGGAACAGTGTGTATGTACTGCAGAGGTGCACATCTTTATCTCTTCATCATCCTACTTGTTATAATCAGTTCAAGGAAATAATGACCCTTATCAGGAAATAATTATTCTTATCAGCTGTCTTATCACCTTGAAAGTGTCAAAAATGTGTATGCAATTATCCTTAACCCCTTCAGTACCGTGACATGTTTCCCTATCCATTCTGCTTATTATTTGGTGATTTTATGCAAGTTTAGAAATTCAGGTGAAGATTAAAATAGTGAAGACTGGCCATTGATCTTCTTACCTTCATAGACCTTTAGTAATGTCAATAAAATAGTCTAATAGTACACATATCTCAAGCTAAAAATGTGTCCCAGTATTGAAGGGCTTATGATTGTTCAGTGCAGCTCTTGTCATGCATCTGGCACACAACATGCAAGGCACAGAATATTACCACTATGTTGGCTACTATACTTTGCTTGGTAGAGAAAAGACATTGCCGTGAGGAGAAATGGAGGTCGTCTCAATTAATCTGCAGTTTCTTCTTTGCTTAGTGTTCCCTTATTACTCCTGGGTGTTCTTTTCATTCTTTTTAGTATATTTTTCTTCTTCTTTTTCTTCTATAATTCTAAAAGTGGCAGTGTTGCATGAAAGCACACTGCCTTATTTCTTCTTCTTCTTCTTCTTTTTCTTTTTCTTCTTCTTCTTCTTCTTCTTCTTCTTCTTCTTCTTTTCTTTTCTTCTTCTTCTTCTTCTTCTTCTTCTTCTTCTTCTTTTTTTTCTTTTCTTTTCTTTTTTTTCTTCTTCTTCTTCTTCTTCTTCTTCTTCTTCTTGTATAACGCTAGTAATGGTGATGTTATCTTTGAACTTCTTAGACCACACCACCTTACTTACCTCCACCATCCATCCACAATAGGTACATCCAGCACACCATCCGTGAAAATGAGATAGTGATGCACATCCACCCCGGTGAGAGTGGAATGCAGATGCCGGAGGAACCAAGCCACGCCACACTCACCATCCAGGCCCGTGACCCGTCCACCAACACCACCACCACACGCCGCTTCCACTGCACCTACCAGGGCTGTGACCGCACCTACAGCACCTCTAGCAACCTCCGCACCCACCTCAAGACACACCGAGGTGAGTGCGTGTGGTAAATAGAGAGGAAAAGAGAGAATGAAGGAGAGAGTGATGAAGGAAAGTGAAAAAAGAGAGAGAGTGAAGGAAAAAAGTAGAGTGAGAGATAGAAGTGATGAAGAGAGTAGAAGAGGAAAAGAGAAATGGATGGAGAGAAAGAGAGAGTGAAAAGAGAACAACTGATGAAGGAAAGTAAGAAAGGAGAGAGAAAGAGAGAGAGAGAGAGAATGGTCAAGAGAGATGAGTATGTGCGTGTGTCAAACAAAGGAAAGGAAAAGAGAAACTGAGAGTGAAATATAGAGAAAACGAAGGCGATGGAGAGAAAGGATAAGGCATGATTAAGGAAAGTAAAAAAAGAAGAATTTAAACTTGTATTCTGAAGATACTTAATAAAATATATTTTTATGAGTATTTTTTATGGTTCTTGTGACGAATTCGCAAGATTTCCAGTTTATTAAAAGGAGAAGCTGTCTTGAAAACCTGGCTAGTTGCCTCTGTGGCCTAGGAAAATTGATATGGTGAGAGGAGAAGGCATTGCTGAATACAAATGATAAAGAGAAGGGGAAAAGGAACAAATAAATAAAGGAGAGAAAAAGAGAAATGGCTGGAGAGAGAGAGAGAGAGAGAGAGAGGGGAGTAATGAAGGAAAGTAGAAAAGGAGAAGCATGTAGAATGAAAGAGAAAGGGATAATGAGATTGCAGAAGTGATGAATAAGAGTGAAAAGAAAGAAGAATATAGAGGAGTGAAGGAGATAGAAACAGTGAGGGAGGAGAATGTATATTTCTATGATCGTGTGTGTGTGTGTGTGTGTGTGTGTGTGTGTGTGTGTGTGTGTGTGTGTGTGTGTGTGTGTGTGTGTGTTTTGTTCAAGTTAATGGAGGAGTAGGTGTTACATATTTTTACACTCCTGTCTCCTTATCTTTTATTAAGTCTTGTTTACTTTACTCTTGTTTCTGGGTTGCTATATAGTCGTGTGTGTGTGTGTGTGTGTGTGTGTGTGTGTGTCTGTATTTACCTAGTTGTAGTTCTACAGGGCTTTACGCTCATGTTGCCCCATCTCCATATCTACACTTGTCTAATTTTTCTTTAAGCTATGTACATGTTGCTGACACCACTTCCTCACTCAAAGTGTTCCAAGTCTCAACACATCTTTGCGGGAAACTATATTTTTTAACATCTCTCAGACATCTTCCCTTCCTCAGTTTTTTACTATGCGATCTTGTGCTTTGAATGTCATATTCTTCTCTCATGATTAGTTTCTCATTATCCACTTCATCCATTCCGTTAATCAATTTATAAACTTGTAGCAGATCCCTTCTCTCCCTTCTCTGTTCCAGGGTTGGTAGATCCATAGCCTTTAGTCTCTCCTCATATGTTATCCCTTGAAATTCTGGAACCATTCTTGTAGCCATTTTTTGTAGTCTCCAACTTCCTTATTTGTTTCTTTTTATGAAGGGTCCACACAACTCCTGCATATTCCAATCTGGGTCTTATTATAGTACTTATAGACCTGGCAGCCTCTTGCAACTTCCCTCCTTTCTTATGTTCTTATGTTCTTACTTATCAATTTCTTCATTATTTCTTTGTCCATGTAGTGAAATGCTAATCCAATATTCCTTAGCAAATTATGTCTCTCTGAAAATTCTATCAATATGGCTTACTGGTTGATTGTGTGTGTATGTGTGTGTGTGTGTGTGTGTGTGTAGGAACAAGAGTTTTATAAGTGTATTTGTACTGTTCTGTCTCCTTGTCTGTTATTATCCAGTTTGGCTTTAAATTCTTGAGTTGGATCTTGTTTGGTTCACTTTTATTTCTGGGTGGCTTCAAATGTGTGTGTGTGTGTGTGTGTGTGTTGTTAATGGTTTTCTTTACATTTTGTAAGTTGGAAGTAAGAGAGAGAGAGAGAATAAACTCCTTCAATCCATTTATCACTACCAATATCTTTCATCCTTCACCACCACCACCACCACCACTACCACTACCACTACCACTACCACCACCACCACCCTCCTTGCTACATTAACTCCTCCTCCTGACTTAAAAGTGCTCTTTCCCACCACCACCACCACCACCAGGGGAGTACCGGTTCCAGTGCCTGGCGACGGGGTGTGGCAAGGCATTCCTCACCTCCTACTCCCTCAAGATCCACCTGAGGGTCCACGCCCAGCAGAAGCCATACACCTGCGAAAATGATGGATGCCGCAAGTCATTCACCACGCTGTACAGGTGAGAGAGAGAGAGAGATACTGTAAGATTTTTTATGCTACTGAGAGAGAGAGAGAGAGAGCGAGACAGTGCGATAACATAAGATTTTTTATGCTATTTAGAGAGAACAGAGGCATTGAGATAGATAGAGAGAGAGAGAGAGAAAGTATATGCAACAATAATCTTAGGTTTTCAATACACAAAGGAGAGAGAGAGAGAGAGAGAGAGAGAGAGAGAGAGAGAGAGAGAGAGAGAAAGGATATGCAACAATAATCCTAGGTTTTCAATACACAAAGGAAGAGAGAGAGAGAGAGAGAGAGAGAGAGAGAGAGAGAGAGAGAGAGAGCAATACACTTGTGAAAGACTTGTATGTTAATTAATGGTGATTTAACTGAGGTGATGAGAAAGACTAATAAAGGACCACATGTAAGCTTTCTTGTGTGTGTGTGTGTGTGTGTGTGTGTGTGTGTGTGTGTGTGTGTATATGATAATGTAATGTAATGAATCTTGTTTCCCTCTCTCCCCTCATCTGCTCCTTTACCCTTCACATCCTCTCTCCCCCTCCCCCCTCTCCTTCACCCCTCCAGGCTGCGTGCCCACCAGCGGCTCCACAATGGCGACACCTTCAACTGCCACCAGGATGGGTGTGTGCGCATCTTCACCACTCTCTCTGACCTCAGGAAGCATGTACGCACCCACACTGGGGAGAAACCATTTAAGTAAGTCTCTCTCTCTCTCTCTCTCTCTCTCTCTCTCTCTCTCTCTCTCTCTCTCTCTCTCTCTCTCTCTCTCTCTCTCTCTCTCTCTCTCTCTCTCTCTCTCTCTCTCTCTCTCTCTCTCTCTCTCTCTGTATTGACTGTAACTCTAGGAAATAATCTGTCCCTCTCTTTGTGTGTGTGTGTGTGTGTGTGTTTGTGCACGCGCATACATGTGTGTTTCACTGTTTGATCTGCTGCAGTCTCTGACGAGACAGCCAGACGTTACCCTACGGAACGAGCTCAGAGCTCATTATTTCCGATCTTTGGATAGGCCTGAGACCAGGCACATACCACACACCGGGACAACAAGGTCACAACTCCTCGATTTACATCCCGTACCTACTCACTGCTAGGTGAACAGCACCTACACGTGAAAGGAGACACACCCAAATATCTCCACCTGGCCGGGGAATCGAACCCCGGTCCTCTGGCTTGTGAAGCCAGCACTCTAACCACTGAGCTACCGGGCATGTATGCGTGTACATCTGTGCGTGGTTATCTTCCCCACAGGGTCTGGCCTGAGGAAGTACATGTGCACTCACAGTAGAAATAAATAATTGAATGGGTTTGTGGACAGCCTCGTCAGTGTGTTGCTGTTCCCTCTGGCCAGTTGCATCATTTGTCACGATGAAATGTTGTTCTCATGTGAATTAAATGCCTATAGTGGTTTATTATTTGGTATGTGTGTGGAAGTGTGATGCATATTGTCTGAAGTGATGGCTACATGAACTGCCTGTTTGCTTGACTCTCCATCATGACAGGTACTTCTCCCCTCCATGCTCTCTGTGATGATAAAAACTTCACTTCTCTCTACTTCATTTCTATGCATTGAACAAGATGTATTGATCATGTATATACACATACTAAACACTGTATAATGTGTGGTGACAAATGACAGTGTGTGAGATATACTTCATTAAAAATTTTTGTGTCATATTCAAAATTATTATGTTTTGACTGTGTGTGTTCTAACAGTGACAGTGACAGGGACGTTAGCAGGTCAAGTGAAATATGTCTGGGAGAGTCATGTCTGGTAATGTCACTCTGCACCTTAACAGGCCATACAGTTTACTTTATATTTTCTTGGAGAGTTTTTTTTTTTTTGCTTCATGTCTTTTAACTCTCTCTCTCTCTCTCTCTCTCTCTCTCTCTCTCTCTCTCTCTCTCTCTCTCTCTCTCTCTCTCTCTCTCCACAGGTGTGAGGAAGATGGGTGTGGCAAGTCGTTTACAGTCAGCCACCACCTCCGCACCCACAAACGGATACACACAGGTGGGCGGTGTGTGTGTGTGTGTGTCGGTTTGCTCATATAGGGACTGCTACATGAAGGCCTGGCAGTCTCTTGCAGCTTCCCTCATGCTGTTATGTTCTTTGAGACCCCCTGACTGATAACAGTATACATTACAACACACTCCTCTGAAGACCCATGGCTAATAACAGTGTGCATTAGTAGAACATACATCTCGTAGCCCTCATGACTTATAAGAGTGCACATCAATAGGTCACACACTCTGAGGATCCCTGACTAATAAGAGTGTACATTTGTAGAACACACACCTCTGAAGACCCATGGCTAACAACAGTGTACATTAGTAGGACACACTCTGAGGCCCCATGACTAATACCAGTGTTCTTACAGGTGAGAGGCCTTACCTGTGTGTGGAGGAGGACTGCCGCCGTGCCTTCACCACAAACTACTCCAGAAAGACACACATGCTCGTCCACAAACGTCGCTCCTCCTCCTCTCCTGCGCCTTCCTTTGCCTCCAAGCGTAACTCCCACCACTCCAGCGGTGATGCCACAGCTGCCACCACCAACACCACTGCCACCTCTAGTGTTCAGGAGCGCCCCCCACAGACTGGCGGGTGCTGCAAGGGTTCAGCTGTGAGTGGTGAGGTGAGATGCTGTTTTGCCTTGTTCTGTTGTTAGTTGGTGTTATAGTTAGGGAAGGAGGAGGAGGAGGAGGACATCAACAACACTCTGTTATTGTGTTGTTGATGTTCCTTTGTGGTGCACATGGTTTACTATATGACAACTTCCCTGGCCACAGCAGCAGGGGAAGGAGTGCCACAAGACAGAGACGGCCAAGTCAGGTCAGCAAGGAGGCTGCTGTGGTGGAGCTCGCCAGCGCCCTGCACACAAGGCTCCACCACTGCCACCACCACCAACACCTCAGAACATAAAAGTAATGTATAGTCTTAGTTGCAGTTGTGTGATAAAAGTGTTGGATTCTTATTTTGAATGCCATTACTGTTGTTAATAGCAGGCAGAGATGTCCCTAACTCTTAACTTTTTTTTTTTTATGTAATAGAGTAACACAAAAAAATTATAAAAGGCCCACTTAGCTGCCAGTCCCCATAGAGGTTTGATAGAGTTAGCCAAAAGAAAGGGATAAATATAAATGCCATAGTCTTCACTATTTCACAGCTTTGGCTTGTCTTTGTAATAAAATGTTGCTGCTCAAGTTTTAGTAACATCTCAAAAGACACTGTTAACATTACTAAGGAAGACAGTGAAGTGAAATGAAGTGTGTTGGGGAAACATTTATAATTTCTTTCTTGTTAAAAAAAAAAGATAGGTTACAATCAGGTTGGCCAGTTTAGTCCTGTTGTGATTGTGTTGCAGCCTTGTGTTGTATTGTAGCTTTGTGTTGTATTGTAGCTTTGTGTTATATTGCAGTGAGTGTGTTGTGTTGCAGCCTTGTGTTGCATTACAGCCTTGTGTTAAATTGCAGTCAGTATGTTTTATTACATCCTTGTGTTGTATTGCAGCCTTTGCCATCATCCCAGTTGTGGGTGGGGAGAAGGATGGGGCCACCAGCCTCACCCTACAGGAGTTCCTGGAGTTGGAAGCCCTCAAGAGTAACCCAAACATGAAGGTGAGGTCAGTCAGTCATCAGGGAATGCAGGAGACAAGGACGGAAGGAAGGAAGGATTAGAGAGATGTGGAAGGATACTATTCCCACACTTGTTGTCACTGTTCTTTTCTTTGTGTTAATTTTTTGCCATGTTGTATTTGTGAAGATCTCTGTCAAAAAGGAAACTGAATTTTTATGTTTGTTTTATATAATCAATGCACAAAAAGTTGTCAAGTCTAGAATGTGACTTTTTTCAAGGTCTCCACCATTTATTTAGCTATAACATTACAGTTACTTGCATGTTGAATGTGCCTTGTAGTGGTGACCTCTTCCCTTCCCTCCCTTCCAACAGGTGCCCATTGTCAAGGCCACGGACAACACCACTGTGGGACGCCTTCTGCAGGACTCACAGAGCCTCACTGCCCTGGCTCAGGTGTGTGTGTGTGTGTGTGTGTGTGTGTAATGTACTGGAGATGATTAGGCTACAAATTATTTTGCATGTATTAAGTTTCAAAATTTTTCCATTTTTGAGTTTGTTGACATAATCTAAAGTTAGTTTGGAGTTAGTGAGATATTTTGTTGGGATTACTGTTGTTGTGTGTTCCCAGCCTTAACGAGTTATTGGTAGCTTCTGTAATTATTTTTGGCACTGTTTCATCCTTAGCTTATGCATTGGTTGTCCTCTCTGGTGATTGTTTTACATGTGCTTTGTAATGAAGTGGCCCTGATTATGATATAACTTGGGGTGAACTCATGGCAGTTATGGAAGGCTAAGTGATGGTGATGATGCTCACCCTGCACAACTGGCAGGTGGAAAGTAATAATATTAATGATAATAAAATGATAAGTGTAGCTCCAACAATTTGCCCTTCCTCAGGCTGGTGACAGTCGAGGTTTGCTGGAGAAGATTGCAGCACACGCTGACATTTGCAAGTGTAATCCTTGTCGGTGCGATCCAAGCCGAGGCAACGAGTGCTCCTGCAATGCCATAGCAGACAGTGACAGTTCCCCGTGCCACAGCCCCTCTCAGGCCCCAGGCCCGGCCCCAGCCCCACAGGAGGACACCCCTCACACCCCTGACAAAGGAAGCTTCCAGCGGCCTGAGACACTCTCCTCCAAGGATGACTTCCGAGAACCACCGCTGGGAGCTGAAACCTCACCCAAGGCTGTCTCTGCTCCCATTGAAGCCCAGCAAATCCTTCCCCTCAAACCTGAGATGGCTGCCAAGGGTCCTGGTAGCAGCAGTATTCCTGAGGCAATGGCCACCTCTCTACCGGCTCTTTCCCTCAACACTGACCTGTCTGTCAAGGACTGTCCTCCTGCCCTGGCCTCCTCATCTCAGCCACAGTCGTCTCAGCCTCCTCTTGCTGGTGAGGGCAGCTTGCAGACTCCTGATCAACAAATTTCAGTGGCAGAGTTTCTGGAGGAGACAGTGGGAGGTGAGGAGTGCAGTGCAGGGGAGGTGGGTGGTCTTCTGCCAGCCCTGGCCAGCCGCCCCTCTGCCCCATCCTTCCCCAGCCTGGAGGACATGGGTTCCCTATCCTCTCCTTCCATGGAGGAGCTGATAGGCTCTCCAGTGTTTGGCGGTGGCGTGAAGTGTGAGTCTGGTCCACTGGCCCCCGAGGCCGCCCTGGATCACACCTTTGACGTGGACATTGCTGCCTCAGACTTCTCTGCTGATTTCCCATTCTCTTCTCCCAACATGATTGAGGCTTTACTCACTGGAGACCTTCCCCCTTTGTCCCAGCCTGCCTCCTCAACCCCCAGCAAGGCCTCCCTCTCTACACCCACACCACCACCCCTGCCACAGCCCCAGCCCAGCCTGTCAGACTCTGCCATCAAGCCCTCGTCACCCTGCTGTAGTCAGTGGGAGGGCACTGCCAAGTCCTGCTGCTCCTCTGCTGCTGCTTGCTCACAGAACAGCAGCTCCCCTGCCGTGGCCACTCCTCCCTCCACTTGCTGCCGCTCAGCATGGGGTAGCAGGTCCCCCTCAGCCCTCATAGCATCACTCAACTGTGACAACCAACACCAAAGAAACAACAACATCTCATGCTGTGCCTCCAAGCCCACAATGCACCACCCCCGACCTCCCACCTCCCCAGCCCCTCCCTCCCTCATCACTGAGCTGTGCCCTGCCTCTGCCCAGTCACAATCACAAGCCTCAGCCCCCACCCCTGCCCCTGCTCCTATCCCTGTCCCTGCTCCTGCCCCTGCCCCTGTTCCTGCCCCTGTCCCTGCCCCTGCCCCTGGACTAGATATGCAGTGTAACTCATCCAGCCCCCACCATGCCGTTTCCTTCCCTTCCACTCAACACCACCATCACCACCAACCACATTCCCAGGCTGATTCCCTGCCCCAGTCACCAGACCACCACCACCATCACCATAACAGCCAGCAGCAGCAGCAGCCGCCTACCAGTATAACTAGAGACCAAACTAATCATCATCATCAGCAGCAGCAGCAACAACAGCAGCAACCAGACTGTGACAAGCACCACATGGCCAAGTCTGGCCAGGGCCTTGGTGTCCCTGGTGCCTCCCTCCATCAGCAGCACCACCAGCACCACCACCATGGTGGGGAGGCAGCGGAGGGCTTTGCAGTGGAGGGTGGGGTTGTGGACTCCCACGCTGGGTCGTCAGGATTGGACTTGGTGCTGAGGAAGGAAGACAGTGACTCGTGCTGTGTGGTGATCTGCACCAACAAGCTGCAGCTGCTGCGGAATGTGCTGGCCAAGTGTGAGTGTCTGGACCACGAGCGCACTGCCTCGGTGCCGGTGGACCTCCAGACACTGCTCAATGACGCCCTCATGGAGTGGGAGACATCCGAGGGCAGTGGGACAGCAGAGAGCAGCTTTGATGTCCCCACCAGCATCCCTGACCCTGCATCAGACCAGGGCAGCTCCCTGGCCTGGTCGTAGCCTCACCATCACCACACACACCACACCACCCTCAACACCTTGTGCCAGCCAGCCAGCAAACCATGATGTAAGTGAGCCAGCATGCAGTGTGTTGGCAAACTGTTTTGCATCAAGAAAACACTAATAAAGATAAACACATGATGGCAGATGATGTTGCTCATAGTAGGGACATCTGCTGTGTTTGAGAGATGTGTTGTTGTTTGCAGATAGTGGTGGTATGTGCCATACTGTGCTGTGGTGAAGCGCTCTCTCATCCCACCCCACCATCACTCTGCTCTGTGTGGCCAGAGTTTTAGTCTTGGGAGAAACACAACCTGCTTAATACGTACTCACTGTATCAGTGCAAGTGTAAATATTGACATGCAAATATGCAAGGAAGGGTGAACTTCCTGAGTTTTTATGAGGACATAAGTGTGTATGAATGGTGTGCTCCCAGTATACCAGTGTTAACAGGCTGTGAACATCCTAATATTTCTTGACATTACTGTTCTAGACAGCTAGTGCCAGTGTGGAAGAACCAACCAACCTTTCATGGAGTGACTGCCCAGTGTCAGTCTTCACTCACCTTACCAACACCACAAGAATAACCACCTTATGTGTTGTGAGACAAGGTGAGACCATGGTGTTACTTAGGAGATCACTTATTGGTAGTGTAAGGATGGTGAACTGTGTTACTACTACTACTACTATTATTATTATTATTGTTGTTGTTGTTGTTGTTGTTATTATTATTATTATTATTATTATTATGGATTGTATTAGTCCAGAAAGAGTGGAAGACCAGTGTTAACTGATTTGGACCATGCACATTTGTTATATTTCATGAATAGAGACTTGTAAGATAATAGAAAGAAACAAATATGCTAAAAAGCTACTATAGAAAAAGTCTGTTGATCCGAACACCAATAATTCAAATTTACCAATAGTTATTTTTTTTTAAGTTGGGGTGAAAAAAATCATCCAGTCCCAAAATAAGGTCTACACAAATTGAAGTCAGATGCCAGAAGCAGCCTGCCCCACTCTGGCCAACACAGTGGTGGTGGGCAGGAACTGATAACTCAAAAATTCAAGGGACTGGTTCCTTGGGATGGGAGAACCATCAGAACTGATTCTGCAGGGATTCAGTGGAGCATGGCTGGTGAATATCAGAATCTTGGAATTGCCAGTGTGCTGCTTGGCAATTTCCAGGCACACTGTCAGTTCAGAGATTGTTTTTCACTATCTGGTGGAACCAGTTCTGTTGAGAATCAGTCGACAATGGCTGGTGAATACCAGTGTCTTATAACTTCCAGCCTGCTGCTTGGTGGTAGTCAGGGTGTAGTTGTCCCAGCATTCATCGAGAATACATACAGGGATGATTACCAAGTGTGCATTCCATGAGACATTAACCCCTGCCCTCCTCACATGGGACAGCCAATTAGCTGGAGCATACAAAGATGGCTGCCCACAGAAGATTGGCTGCTCTTTCAATCACAGAATAGCTCGTTGGCAACCCTATATGTACTAGACAATGTAGACAATATTCAAAGAAGGAATGAAGCTTTAAGTAGACAAGAGAAGAAGAGAGGAGAACAGAGTCCACAGACAATGTTGTGAGTGATTTTCTTATAACATTGTCACCAATGTGGGGGGTAAGCGCATCATCTTTCCAGTGTGAGCAGTGAGTGACGTTACAAGCCCGCTATAGTGCACTAAGGAATGCTCCTTAACTAATCTTCTAATCTTGTAATCTTAACTAAGCTTCTGGAGCATGATTTGGGACATACCCCCCAATTCTTGGTCCCAAGGGCTGAAAGAACCAGATTCTGGGATGGATTATGACAAATATGCATGCGGCACATGGGTTCTTGGTGCTGCTGGTGAGAAACAATCAGTGGATCAACATGCAGTTGATGTGTCTGGAGAAGTATTTGTGTAGTAAAGCAGCTCATATCATATTGCGTCTTCATTCTTTATTACTTATTACTTTATTACTTATATTTGATGTTTACAGGGGCACATCCGAGTAATACAGCCAATCTGATAATCCAACACACTCATGGTCCTTTTCTCATCGGATTAATGGACTTTTCCTGTGTATTTCTTTATGCTAATTATATTATTATTCAAGTACATAAGAGAAATGAATCTGTGACTATTAACACGAGTCACACCTTTTTATGGCAAGCAGTGGCTCATTATGGTAACAATTATTTGTAATAGACATGTTTGGAGTTGAGTAAGACCGTAATAGTAAGTGTTGGTGCAGTACATGACATTGCTACCTGAGTGTGCATGAACACAGGAACATTATTGGCACTGGGTGGGGTGATCTTGCCTTCTGATTGAACCACTGTGCTTTTACTTAAGTTTTATACATTCTGTAAATTGACTTTGTATTTCTTCCAAACTGTAAGATAGTAGATTGTTTGTATCCACAGAATATTTGTGATCTGACAGTGTGGGGGTGTGTATGTTTACCTTACACACCCAAAAGTTCCCAGACTGAAGCACTGAGCTAGACAGAGGCATGTGACAGACGGAAATGGCTAGAAGGAGAAGGCTATGGGAAAATAGGAATGGTCCTATGTCATATCAAAAAGGATAGAGAGTTAGTAATATAACAGGAATGACAATAATGATGCCTGCAATCTTGCAAGCAAATGTGTACTTTGTAAGGAATACAAAGTTAGCCAGCACTACCTTCTAAAACAGGATTAAGAGTATGTGAGGCAATCAGCAAGCAAGACACCAGCCATTGAGACCAGTAATGAGATTGCCTGTCCTCAGATAGCGAGACCATTTTGCCAGACTCTGGTCCCTATTCTGAAACACTGTTCTCTCACCATCACTGCTTTCCAAAGCCTCCAGTTGAAGATACTCGTGTTTTTAAGAGTATTTTTATTGTTCTGGTGATGGATCGGCAAGATTTCTAGTTTATTAGAAGGAAAAACTGCCTTCAAAATCTGGCTAGTTGTCTCTGTGGCATTGGAAAATTGTCGTAGTGAGAAAGGAAGTTGTTTCTAAATATGGATGTGTGTGTCACTGAATATATATGCAGTGTGCCTCAAACCTTACTGTTAGTGCATCAGATGGGTCTCTAGTGATCATCTAGCACTGACTCACTGGGAATATACTTGACTTGTGGAATTGTGTGTAAGGCTCTTGAATAGTGATGAAGTTGTGTGGCAGGAGATGTAATGTGTGTAGCCAGAGGAATATGACCATTGAGAGGCAATGCCAAGAAAAGGTTTATCTTCATCATTATCACAGTGACGAGCTGCAGGGGTGAACACTTTCATGGCTCATCAGTTTGTTATGGTTGTGTCATGTCATTTTGTTGTGTTGGGTGTGTTGTGAGATCCTTCTGTAAGTTTGTGTGTGTGTGTGTATGTGAGTTGTTTGGATGTTTGATGGTGCAAGGAAAAGAACAAGAGAGAGAGAGAGAGAGAGAGAGAGAATGACCATATCAACTTTGTGCAAATGACATGAGTGTTCTTTCTTTTACTTATGGATGTTATAAGAGTAATTGTTACGGGAAGGAGTGTTGTTGAGTTGTTCTGAATGAGGTATCTGAATTTGACTGGAAAAGAGGCTTTGTGTGTGTGTGTGTGTGTGTGTGTGTGTGTGTGTGTGTGTGAGAGAGAGATTTGTATTGGTGTCTAACTTTGTTTCTCACCCATCCCATGCCTAACCACTCAACCTCCACCACACACACTCATGTCCCTTGAAACCAGCTGTCCTCTTTAGACTACCTTGACCAACACACACACACACACACACACACACACACACACACACACACACACACACACACACACACACACACACACACACACACACACACACACACACACACACACACACACACACACTTCTGCTGTTGCCTTAGATGTATCAAAAGTTTTTGATGGAATCTTGCTCAAAGCTTTGATTTGCAAACTATCCTCCTTCCATTCATTAACTTGACACAACCTTCCAGACAACTATCCTCTCTTCAATAACACTCAACTGTCACTCTCTTTTACACTGAATATCCTCAGATTGTCTTACTCACAATCTAAACTGGAAACATTGCATGTCTTCTCTTGCTAAAACAGCTTCTATGAAATTAGTTTTAGACAGGGTGGAATCAAAGGCTTTTTTACTTATAATTTTTTCTCCTCTAACTGACTTTTTCAGCCTTGCTGTTGAATGAGAAAAGAAGTCTGATAGTGGCGAGTAGATAGGAAAAGTGCCAAAGAGCAGTGAAGTGTTAATACACTTAAACATACAGCAGTAGATTCTTCACAAACTTGTCAGAGTCCAAGTTTACATCTGTGATCAACAAAAGTGTGCAATATATTTGTTGTGAAAACTTGCAAGCATTGGAGAGAGAGAGAGAGAGAGAGAGAGAGAGAGAGAGAGAGATTTCTTGAAAGTACAATATTGCTTAGAAAAGACATAGATTTCTTACCTTAGCCTGGGAATTCATATTTGGCTTCTAATGGTTGTGTGGTGAGAGTAAAGAAAAGGAGCACTTCATTACTGGTGTGTGTGTGTGTGTGTGTGTGTGTGTGTGTGTGTGTGTGTGTGTGTTTGTGTTTGTGTTTGTGTATAACATGGACAAAAAAGAGAAAATCAGCACACATTACAGTAATATGTGCAACTTTCATCTTCACCTCCAGTGTGTGTGGCACAGGAGGAAATATAAATTAAAGGAATAATTTATGTATAGTTATGAATGTGATATTATTATATGTTATTGATATGCATTGTATCTCTTATTTTCACTGGAAATGTACAGACAAAGAAGGAAGGAATTGAAGGGCTTGTATATGTTGTAATGATTGTCTTTTATTGTCTTTCTTCTTGACCTAATGAGTGTGGCAGGAGAAAAGACAAGGAAAAAATGGAGGCACTCATAGTAGACAATAGAGAGAGTGATATGTAGTACCTCTCATCTACAGTATTGAGTCATCCTCCATATCCTGAAACAATTGTGGGCATCATAAGGACTATAGTTTGAAAGGTTGAAAGGCCATATAGATGATGAGTCAGATTTGTATGGGTGTATTTCTCTGATGAAGCAGGAGTTTTCTTAAACTGTTACTGAAAATGCCTCTGAAAACATTTATTATTTTTTTTTTTTTTTTCACTGTTCTGTTTTAATGTATTGAGTAAAGACACTGAAATGTTTGGAAATACAACCCCAGAAAGGAATAGCAGAGAAATATTGTTATGAGACTATGCCAAGTGCCTTCCTTGTCCTTGGCCTGTTTGTATTACATGTGTTCTCTTGTATTATTGTATTATGAACATCACCATATCACCAGTAACCACTTCCTCCTTCCTCCCACCACCAGCCCCTTACCCAATAGTTCCTTGTAACTCAGTATCTCATGACAAATCCATCCCTATGCTACTGATCGCTTAATTCAGTCATTCTCCCTACATCAATCTTCATCAACAGCAAACCATCAAGCATAGTCCCTCACTCATGTCCTCTAATCCCTTCAGTACTGAGACACATTTTTACTTTGAGATTTGGGTGTGATTAGACCATTTTATTGACATTAAGAAAGGTCTATGTATGGAAGTCAGAAGATTAATGGCCACAGTCTTCACTATTTTCACCCCCATTTAAGTTTCTGAAGCTGTTTAAAATCACCAATTAGTAAGCAGAAGGAATATAAAAATGTGGCACAGTACTCAAAGGGTTAAAACTTTCACCATCCCATTATTAATCCATCCTTATGTTTCTGATCACTTAATTCAGTCGTTCTTCCTACATCAATCAACCTTCATGAACAGTAAAGTATCAAGCACAGTCTGTCACTCATACATCTTTAAAACCATCATCTCATTATTAATTCATGCCTATGTTTCTGATCAATTAATCCAGTCGTTCTTCCTACATCAACAGTAATGCCTAGTCCTTCACTCATAATTCTTTAAAACCTTCACAGTAATTCATCTCTATGTTTGTCCTCACTCACTCCAGCCATGTTCTCTTTACTGCAC
>NC_059270.1:222859-227859 GCF_017591435.1 Portunus trituberculatus
ATTCCCAATTATTCTCTTCATGTGTCTTACCAATTATCTCTTAATTAACACACTGAGATGCCTGCCCAGTCAACTTGCTCAAAACACCAGGTCTTCTCCAGCCTGATTACTATCTATTCTGTATCCAGTTCTATTTCGTGAGTCGTGCTTATAATACCATCTTTAGTCAAGCCTTAGAAGTGAGAGGTAAGACGCTGGCCTCTCCCTCTCCTCCCCTACTTATCTTCTTTTTACTCTTATGTGTAGTAGCCGACGAGAACTAGGCCTGCAACTTTTTTCTCTCCCTATATACTTGAGCTGGTTATGTTTTCTCTAACGAACGTGCAGTGTAGTGTATAGCACGGCCCTCACAAAGGCACAAATTACTGAGATTTGGCCTTTACTAACTACGTAGTTGTCTAGGTCCCATAATGAGGAGTAACAGGGCAGAATGGTAAGCTCACGCATCCACATAAAGGGGCCGTGAGGGTGGTGGTGATCACTATTAGCGGTGTCCGCTAATAGTGATGACGAGATGTTGATGAGGATGTTAAGCTGAGTGACTTGTAATTGAGCTGCATATCTCTCTCTCTCTCTCTCTCTCTCTCTCTCTCTCTCTCTCTCTCTCTCTCTCTCTCTCTCTCTCTCTCTCTCTCTCTCTCTCTCTCTCTCTCTCTCTCTGTGTGTGTGTGTGTGTGTGTGTGTGTGTGTGTGTGTGTGTGTGTGTGTGTCAATTACCAAGACCACAGTGATTACGTAATAAGGTTCTTAGGAGTATTTTTCCCTCTAGTAATTATAATTTTCAACGAAGCCGTGACTAGAATCGTAAATACTTCTTGGTAAGACTCCTGTTAGAATGATTAAACTTAACCCCTTCAGATGACGCGTTTCCATATTCATTTATGTGACTATTTGATGGTTTTATACAACTTCAAAAACTCATGTGGGGAATTGAAATAGTGAAGACTGTCGCCATTAATCTCATGGCCTCCATAGATCCTTCCTAATGTCAATAAAATGGTCTAATCATATACAAATCTTAAGGTAAATATATGTCTCAGTATTGAAGGGGTTAAGACATCGAAACTCGCATTAATACAAAAGTGGTAGTGGTGGTGGTGGTGGTGGTGGTGGTGAGAGAGCTGATATGGCGGAGATACGAGGAAGAAAATAATGATACGAGGAAATAAAAATATGAGAAACACTTTTTTTTCCTTGTTTTTTATCCCACTGATGATGTAGGAGTTGTGATGTTAGTGGAGGTGGTGGTGGTGGTGGTGGTGGAGAGAGAGCTGATATGATGGAGATACGATGGAAAACGCTGCTATAGTCACTCAATACGGAGCTCAAGTGAAGAAAGCACTGTTTCGTAATGAAGATCAAGAGCGGAGTTAGAATATTCATCGTTGGTGTTCTTACATTACAATTGTCTAAACTATTGTAATATCATTTTAGATTTATTAAAGAAACCTAATAAATTCCGTAAAAAATCAACAATACTGCATTAAACACGTACTGCAGTATATTCTACCAATGTACATAACCTTCACAACAACAACAAGAACAGCAACCAAGTATTACATATGTGTTGAAGACCATAGTAGTAATTTTTCAAGCAGTGATGTGAGAGGCTGAGTCACTAAGAGGCTCAGCTGACAGTCCGCATTCAGAAACGCTTTACTCTCTCATCACGACTGTTTTCCAAGGCCACAGAAATGATTAGCCAGGTTTTCTAGAGTGTTTCTCTAGTTAATATTGTAGAAATCTTGTCAATCTGTCATTAGAACCATAAAAACGCTCTTCTCTTTCATCGCGACTGTTTTCCAAGGCCACAGATGATTAGCTAGGTTTTCAAGAGTGTTTCTCTAGTTAATATTGTAGAAATCTTGTCTATCTGCTCGTAGAACCGTAAAATCTTGCTTTAAAACGGATTATTCTCTCACCATGACTGTTTTCAAGAACCTTTATTCAGTTAACAATGTAAAAATCTTGTTAATCTCATTACAACTTAAAAAAAAATCTGCTTAAAAACGCTCTTCTCTCTATGACTATTCTCCAGCGTAACAGAGATGATTAGCGGGATTTTCAAGAGTGTTTCTCAAGTTAATAATGTAGAAATCTTGCCACTCTGCCACTAGAACAGTAAAAACACCTTTAAAAACTCGTGTAAACTTAAAATAAAGCCTTTTGAAATAATGGAGGCGAAGCACAGAAGTCTTTGAGAATAGGAGCCCATGCCAGTTGTCAGACAGCCGATCGCTCCCTTGATAACACAGCGGATGGTAAACGGCGAGCGAAGTGGCGTCTGGCTTGAAGATTTCCGCATCCAGAGAGAGAGAGAGAGAGAGAGAGATGCCATTTCAGCGGTAAGGTAACAATCATGAATGAAATCTCACTTGTAATAGTGTAAGTTTAAACGGGAGGAAATATAAAATCAGGTAATGAGAGAGAGAGAGAGAGAGAGAGAGAGAGAGATTTATGTGTATAGTGTAGCATCATACGTTAAACTGAATGAACCATAATGAAATCTGCTCAATCAATCTCAGTCTTAATTAATCAAAACACGTTATTTTTTTTTTTTTATTATTATTTTTTTAGGATGTATCGATCGCTTCACCAGTGCACCAGTCAGCCTGTCAGCCACTCTAACACATCCACGCTCAGTCTTGTTATTCAGAAACGCTTTGGTCTCTCACCACGACTCTTTCAAGATCACGGAAAGAATAAAGATGATAAGAAAAAAAAAAAAACACGGTCAAGAGAAATAGATCCACTGGCAAGGACACACACACACACACACACACACACACACACACACAGAGAGAGAGAGAGAGAGAGAGAGAGAGAGAGAACCCAGTCTCTCATAAATGTCATTCCTTCACTTCTGAGTTACATAATAAGAATAATCCATCTGAATAAGTAAACAAGGGACAGATGCATAAGAGAGAGAGAGAGAGAGAGAGAGAGAGAGAGAGAGAGAGAGAGAGAGAGAGAGAGAGTGGAAGAGTATAAGTGGATTGAAGTGAGTGTGATGTGGAGTGTTGATGGACTTAGAGGTTAGGTTAGGTCAGGTCAGGTCACGTTAAATTAGGTTAGGTTAGGTTACTTTAGGTTAAGCTAGGTTAGGTTAGGTTAAGTTAGGTTAGACTACGTTAGGTTAGGTCATGTCAGGTCAGGTCAGGTCAGGTTAGGTCAGGTTAGGTTAGGTTACTTTAGGCTAAGCTAGGTTAGGTTAGGTTAAGTTAGGTTAGACTACGTTAGGTTAGGTCATGTCAGGTCAGGTCAGGTCAGGTCAGGTCAGGTTAGGTTAGGTTACTTTAGGTTAAGCTAGGTTAGGTTAGGTGGAGTGGAAAGACTGTGTTTAAAGTACGTAGTATTCTGGGTACAATTTTTTAAACAGTTTATTAGTTTATGTAGTAAGCGGTTCGTTCGTTCGTTTGTTTGTGGGTGGCTTCACTTTTTGGGGTTGGTTAGTTAGTTTCATTTACTTATGTTATGAGTTATTAGATAAGCTACCTTGGTTTAGTTTAGTAAGATAATTAGTGAGGGTGTTAGTAATTGAGTGAGTGAGCGAGTTAGGAGTGTTCTTGGTTAGAGTCATCCAGTCAATCACTTAGAATTATTAGTGATCCCCTTCAGTACTGAGACACATTTTTACCATGAGTTTTGGATATAATTAAGCCATTTTATTTACATTAGGAAGGCTCTATGAAGGCCAGAAGATTAATGGGCAGAGTCTCTACTATTTTAATTCCCACATAAGTTTCTGAAGCAGTAGAAAATCACCAAATACTCACCAGAATGAATATGAAAACGTGTCATGGTGAAGAAATTGTTTAGTGATTTTAGTCATTCAATCATTAAGTCACAAATTCAGTAACTTTGCCAGTCATTCATTCTTCCAAAAAAGTGAAAAGAGTCAACAAACCATGACAAGGACTTGAATTGTACACTACTCAAGTAACCTTCGGCAGTGGAGGTGGTGCGGTAGTAGCAACGTGGCGAGGCATGGCGCAGTGCCAGAGAGGAGGAGGAAGAGGAGGGGGGCGTGGCTGCGTGCACAGGCTGTGGGCTGAATGAAAGCATGCGCCACCCGTATTAGGGCAAGACGTCACTGTCCTTTCCTTGCTGGTTCACTCTCGTAACTCAATTCCCTTTTGCCTATTCCTGTGTTAACAAATTCTGAAACACTCCTCGCGCACCTCCATTACTCTCAAAACTCTCTATAGTTGAAGTTACGCCCGTTTCTAAGAGTGTTTTTACAATGTTAGTGACAGATGACCAAAATTTCTGCGCTATTAATAGAAGGACCACTTTTGAGAACTAGGGTAATGATTTATAGCTGAAATTGCACTCGTTTATAAGAGCGTTTTTATTATTCTAGTGACAGATGACCAAGATTTCTACACTCTTAACAAAAGAAACACTATTAAGAGCCAGGCTATTGATCTTTAGTTGGTATTACACGCGTTTTTAAGAGCGTTTTTGGTAAACCAGAGAGAGAGAGAGAGAGAGAGAGAGAGAGAGAGAGAGAGAGAGAGAGATACCTGCACCATCAACTATTTGGATTAGCTTTCCCATTTAAATCCATGAAGGCGTTCTGTGACGTCTGAAGGAAATAAATAAATGTGTAGTATTTGTCAGAGTATTTATTTTCCATGTAAAAGTCTTGAGATCTCTTTAGAGTATTCCGTCAGTTGTTTAATCCCTTCAGTACGGGGACGCATTTTTACCTTGAGTTTTGGGTATGATATAGATCATTTTACTTACATGAGGAAGGGTTTATGGTGGTCAGAAAGTTAGTGGCCAGAGTCTGCACTATTCTAATCCCCACATAGGTTTCTGAAGCTATATAAAATCGCCAGATAGTAAACAGAATGAATATGGAAACGTGTCATGGTACTGAAGAGGTAAAAGCTGAGTCGGTGCTGTATTCTAAAAGTACGTCACTTGCCAGCTTTAGGAAGACTGTGAGTGGATCAGGCAGAGGATTTATTGCAGGGAAGCACTAAAAAAAAAAA
>NC_059270.1:230359-237859 GCF_017591435.1 Portunus trituberculatus
AACCAGCTCGCTTGTACAGCCACAGCGTAGTGAAGGCTGTATATGACGCACCAGACCTCGATCCGCTAACTGGACACGCTGACACTTCGACTCATATTCTCAAACACTTCTTTGCTTCACCTCCATTCTTTCAAAAGACTTTATTTAAGTTCACACGAGTTTTTAATGCGTTTTTACAGGGCTAGAGGCAAAGTGACAAGATTTCTTCAATATTAACTGGAGAAACACTCTTGAAAACCCCGCTAATTATCTCTACGGCCTTGGAAAATAGTCGTGGTGAGAGAGCAAAGCGTTTCTGAATACGGACCTAATTAGAGCAGTGTGCCAGGCTTGGGACCCGATCTCCGACGCTTCCGTGACGTGGCGGACTTTTGCACACTGCCCTCGTTATATATCCGTTTTTTTTTTTTTGTCACTGCGGCGTGAATGAATTGCAAAATGTGCGTTACTCGTGAATTCTGATGCGCGTCTCTTGTTACGGCAACGTGTGTAGGAGTAATGATATACAGGAATTAACCAGCCACACTTGATGACTGCATGGATGACGCTGCTCAGGTTATGTTCCGTATTCTGAGCTCTTCTCTTTAACCAGGACTATTTTCCAAGGCCACAAAGATGATTAGTCGGGTTTTCAGGAGTGTTTCTATTGTTGATAATGTAAAAATCTTGTCAATCTGCCTCTAGAACTCTAAAAACACATTAAAAAACTCGTGTAAACTTAAAATAAAGCCTTTTGAAAGAGTGGAAGTGAAACGGAAAAGTGTTTGACAATACGAGCCTAAGCGAGCCCAGTGTTGGTGTTCCCTTAACTTTTCTCACATTTTCCTCTCCGTATTGACTCGCGGGAGGAAGGTTGGACATGCAGTTGTGATTGAAAAGTTCGGTTTTATGTGCATTTTTTTATTTATTTATTTATTTTTTCATATTTTCCGAAAAGACATTGAAGTTTAAAAGTCTTACAGGGGGCCTCCGTTGGGGTTGTGCTGGCCGTGTGGGGGGCTGGCTGGAGAAGGGGCTGTGGTTGGTGAGGGTGCTAGGGTCAATCATGTCTTGTGTCTTGACCTCCACTTCAGTACTGGAACGCATTTTTACCATGAATTGTTGGTGTAATTAGACGATTTTGTTTATATTAGGAAGGGTCTACGGAGGTCAGAAGATTAATGGCCAGTCTTCACTATTTCAATCCCCCACATGAGTTTCTGAAGTTGTATAAAAATCGCCATATAGTAAGCAGAATGAATATGAAAAGGCGTCATGGTACTGAGGGGTTTAAGAGGGGATCGAATAGAGATTTTAAGTCCTGTAATGAATGTCGAAAAGTGCCAAAAACAAAACCTTCGTGCTAAGTAATCAGAATGTTAAGTTTGATGAAATTGAATTCGAGATATAGATAAAAATGCTTCTTCTTCTTCTTTTTTTTTTTTTTCTTCTTCTTCTTCTTCTTCTTCTTCTTCTTCTTCTTCTTCTTCTTCTTCTTTTCTTCTTTTTCTTCTTTTCTTCTTTCTTCTTTTTCGTTCTACTACTCCTACTCCTACTACTACTACTACTACTACTACTACTACTACTACTACTCCTACTCCTACTCCTACTCCTACTACTACTACATCTGTGTGTATTTACGTAGTAGTATTTACCTATAGTTGTATTGTACAGGGTTCGAGTGGGGCTCATAGTGTCGTGTCCCCATCTTCATTTATCCAATTCTTCTTTAAAGTTATGCACATTATGTTCTGTAACAACTTCATCACACAATGCATTCCACTTTCCCACCGTATTTTCCAACATCCTTCACACACTGCCTCATCCTAATCTTCTTTACATGTCCTCTTGTCCTTCCATCATCTTCTTCTGTCACCAACATCAGGTCTTCCTTGTCAATCTTTTCAATGCCATTTACTATTTTATACATTGTTATTAGGTCTCCTCGTTCTCTTCTCTCTTTTAAGGTTGGCAGTCCCATTTCCTTCAGCCTCTCTTCATATGTTAGTTCATTTAGTTCCGGTACCATCTTTGTAGCTATCTTCTGGATCCGTTCTAATCTCCTTATATATTTTTCCATGTATTGAAATGCCACTCTAATATTAGTCAGTGTGTGTGTGTGTGTGTGTGTGTGTGTGTGTGTGTGTGTGTGTGTGTGTGTGTGTGTGTGTGTGTATACGTAAGTGCTGTATATGTCAAGGCTTCTCTGTCTCTTTCTCTTATCTTGATGTCTCTGTGCTTGTGTGGCCAGCGATAAGTGTTGTCGCCTCCGCCACTTTCACCGCCACCTCAGTAACAGTCTGTGTGTGTGTGTGTGTGTGTGTGTGTGTGTGTGTGTGTGTGTGTGTGTGTGTGTGTGTGTGTGTGTAATTCACCTTGGTCGTCTGCTGGTCACCCAGCCAGTTTTCCCCATTACGGAGCGAGCTCAGAGCTCATAGACCGATCTTCGGGTAGGACTGTGTGTGTCTGAGGGATTACATAAATGTTATCAATTCATCAATATTCCGATGTTGTAAGAGAGAGAGAGAGAGAGAGAGAGAGAGAGAGAGAGAGAGAGATTTGAATGAATACGTTAATAGGATTGGTTTTTTTTTTTTTTTTTTTTACTAGTCTAATTTGTTTTGCTGTCTTCCCTTTCCTCCTCCTCCTCCTCCTCCTCCTCCTCCTCCTCCTCCTTTTTTTTTATCTTTTTTTCTTTCCTTTTTTCCGTTGTTGTTGTTGTTGTTGTCGTCGTTGTTGTTGTTGTTATTGGTGGTGGTTGTGGTGGTGGTGGTGGTGGTGGTGATAGTGACAGTTTCCTTTCTTTTTCTTTCCTTTCCTTTAATTTTATATAACGTCTTTTTATTCATGCACACCAAACGGGTATCCTTTACTTGTCCTTACATAATTTGGCGCCGATAACAAATATATTAAACCTTCATTCGTGTGTGTGTGTGTGTGTGTGTGTGTGTGTGTGTGTGTGTGTGTGTGTTTCTTTTCTTCGCTTTTTTTTCCCGCCAATGATTAGTATAATAAGATAAAGAAAGAGAAAAGTAAAGAAATTAGTGCTTACTTATTATAAGCAAGGAGGAGGAGGAGGAGGAGGAGGAGGAGGAGGTTACAAAGCTCATCATTGTTCTTAATTATAGAAGAAAATAAGTGTGAGAAAAAACAAGCTTTCATGATAATATTTATGCATAATGACCGACGAGAAAGAGGAGGAGGAGAAGAAGAAGAAGAAGAAGAAGAAGAAGGACAGAGATTACAAAATATCGTAATTGTCGAAAAAAATGCAACACAACCTCATATAAAATTGTAGTGTTTTCTTAATGATGGTGATAATAATAATAATAATAATAATAATAATAATAATAATAATAATAATAAGTAATAGTTCTATTTTTTGTAATCCTCGACCTCTGGAAAGAGAATCACCAATAAAGACTGCACTTCCTTGTCAGTCCTGCAACACTGAACCTTGCAGCTACAACATAAGAAAGACAATTAATTTATTTTGCATCTGTTATAGAGAGACGTTAACCCCTTCAGTGCTATAGCGCGATTCCATATTCATTCTGCTTACCATTTGCCGATTGTATTAAACTTCATACACTTATGTGGGGATTAAAATAGTGAAAACTGTGTCCATTAATCTTTTGACCTCCATAGACCCTTCCTAATGTAAATAAAATCGTCTAATCATATCCAAAACTCAAGGTAAAAATGCGTTCCAGTGCTGAAGAGGTTAAGGGTTTTTTGGAGAAGTGTGTGTGTGTGTGTGTGTCCGTCTGCTATCTATCGGCCAGTCGCAATGTCCTAGCACAAATCTAGGACTGAGAACTCTACGGACCAATGTCAAAAAATCAAAGTTTTGAGAAAAGAACGTATGAAATATTGCATTGTTCATTAAATATCAAGTAATTACAACAAACGCGCGTTAGTTTACCTCCCCGGATGCATGGACGACATTGGCCATTATAGCACTGATAGACTGATGAATTTCTAGTTTAGTGGTGTGCTTATCAACAATCGGCCATTTATTTGACCATTTGTGTTATCATGACCATTCGAAACTACCTCGTTTTAACTTTTCTATTTAACCTCTTCAGTACCAGGACCTGTTTTTGTGTTTATTCTGGTAACTATTTGGTGATTTCATACATCTTCAGAAACTTATGTAGGGAATAAATTAGTGAAGACTGTGGCCATTAATCTCCTTATCAACAATCGGCCATTTTTTTTTTACATTTGCTCTTCTACCTCGTTCTCTTCCCAAAACATTTAAGAGCAGAGGAACGAAGTTTATTTAAGGGGAGCGAACTGCGTAGCCGGGCCAGGACATGGTGTATGGTGGTGGTGGTGGTGGTGGTGGTGGGTAGAGACGTCTCCTGTACACTGTTCAGGGTCGTGGATGAGGCGACTGGTTGTGAGGTGGTGGTGGTGGTGGTAGTGGTGTCTAAACGAGGGCAGGGCAGTGAGGGAAGTGGGCTGGCCATCCTCAGGTCTCACGTGATGATAGTAGTAGTAGTAGTAGTAGTAGTAGTAGTAGTAGTAGTAGTAGTAGTAGTAGTAGTAGTGGTGGTGGTAGTGGTAGTAGTGGTAGTAGTAGTAGTAGTAGTAATTGTTGTTGTTATTGCTATATTCAACCAGTATAATAACTCAGTTTTAGTTAATGTTTAGTTAGTAGCAGTAAACCCTTTTTAGCAACAGTAGGAGGGGTAGTAGTGATAATAACAGCCGCAGGAAGTGTATCAGTAGTGGGTGTAGTAGTAGTAGTAGTAGTAGTAGTAGTAGTAGTAGTAGTAGTAGTAGTAGTAGTAGTAGTAGTAGTAGTAGTAGTAGTAGTAGTAGTAATGGTGGCTATAGCAGCAGCAACAGCACAGCAACAACGGTTCAGTGACGTGACAGTGGTAGCATGGGTGATGTTTACATAGTGGAGGGGAGTAGGGGCGTGGCGGGACACTTGTGGATCGCTCTGTTATCACTGGATGAGTTCAAGACTTGGTTAGTGACTGGTTATAGTAATGGAGGGCGTCAGTCGGGGAGGAACCCACCACTAGTGACGGGCGGAGGCTCCAGTCTGGCTGTCCCCAAGCGTGGTTTTCTACATACGCATCGCCTTTCAAGCTGATAATCTGTGAAGCGTCTCTTGGTGTTGTGATCGGTCCTTGGGTTCACTCGGCCCCGTGAAGCGTGAGTGCAGGATGGCATGGGAACATACAAGATAGCAAGAAACCATTAGGGCAACACCTGGCAGTCTTTCCATCAAACTTAACCATTTGTATTCACCCATTATCCTCATCCATAACTGTACGATCCGTATGAAAAGCCTTCCCTTCTCACTAAGACTATTTATCAAGACCACAGAGACAACTAGAAGGGTTTTCAAGAGTGTTTTTCCAGTTAATAATGCGAAATCATACCACTGTGTTTCTAAAACCGTAAAAAACACCTTAAAAACTCATGTAAATTTAAATAAAGCCTTTTGCAATTGTGGAGGTAAAGGGCAGGAGTGTTTGAGAATATGGTCCTTAGTAAGAACGATTGTGAGAGAACAAGGAAAGCTGCAAAAAGTCACCAGGTAGGTATGTACGTGGCAGTCCCTTACATGAAACATACCTGCTCTTACTTACCTACTTTATCTCCAGCTATTGTCTCTATCCATAACTTTAACTGACAACCGGAGTACCGAGTCAATTCCATTCATCTCCCATTCTAGTTGTGAACCAATCCTTCCTGTCTCTCTTTTTAATCAGATTTCATGAAGTTTGAACTGTGATATTATGTATTATTGACAGGGGAACTTGTACCTACCTGCTCTATTTCCAGCTGTTATCTCTATCCATAACTTTATCTAACTAATAACTGGAGTACCGAGTCTATTCCATTCATGCCACTCTATTTGTGAACCAATCTCTTCTCTGTCTCTCTCTTTTTAATCAGATTTCATGAAGTTTGAACTGTGATATTATGTTTTGCCTTACCCTGATAACTGACCCTGAGGATTTGGGTCGTGTGTTGTTGACAGAGAGGTTTCAAGACATTTATCCCTTTTTTTTTGGCTAACTCGAGTCTGCAAAGGGACTAGGTACTAATCTGGCCTTTTTTTCGTTGTTGTTTTTTTCGTTATCCTCTTACATAAATAAAAAGGTCTATGGCAGAAGTTTGGGGAGTTGTAATGTTGTAGTACTGTTGTCTTTTAGTTTTGTTTGTTTACTCATATATTTATTCACGCATTTTCTACGTAAACGAGTTCCATCCAAGGCCAACAAAATGGCTTACGAAAAAGGTCCATTAAAGGCGCCAGTCCCCTCAAAAAACTAGTAGTCAGAAGGATTATCCACTGTTACAAAAAAGTACCTTGAAATATTTGTGTTGGTAGGTTTCCGTTGTCTCGCATTGCCATTCCAACAATATAGCGTAGCAGAAAGGTCCAGTGATGGGATCAGTTCCCTTAAAAATGTAGCCAAGAAGGATTATCCACTGTTACAAAAAAAAAAAAAGTCTTGAAATCTCTCTGCGTTGTAAGGTGTTGGTTGTCTCGTATTGCCTCCCACTGACTGCAATTTCTTCAACACTTGTTTTGACACTAGTCGGAGAGGTGGCCTTGACTTCAACTTTTCTTCCTCTCTGACGCTCTCCCGTTGATATGTCTCAAGGCTGAAGGCTGAAGGTTGAGGGCTGAAGGCTCACACTACCAGGGCGATGATGCGTATAACATAAGTGATCATAAGTAGACTGACGTGTTCTTTCTTTCAGTGCTAAGCGTTTCTGTGTGTGTGTGTGTGTGTGTGTGTGTGTGTGTGTGTGTGTGTGTGTGTGTGTGTGTGTGTGTAAAATATATAGATAAATAAATAAGTAGACGATAAACAAACTCATGAATAGATGACATTATTATCATTGTTATCAAAACTATTACTTATTTGTTTCAGAAGAGCGGCGGCAGAGCATAACGAGAGTCCCTCACCGCCAGCCCGTCCCAGGCCCTCCTCCCTCCCTCCCTCCCGCCCCTCCTTCATCCAGGGCGCGGCCGCATCCACCACCACCACCGCCACCGTCCTTTCTGGCGCCAGCGGGAGTGGGTGTGGACGGAGTTGCGGAGTTGTCACGTGGTGTGGAGCGCATCAGAGTAGAGTTTGTGTGTGTGAGTGGGAGTGAGTGAGAGGAAAGCCGCGTGGGATGGACGGCCGCCTGCACCTCACCAACGGCGTGACGTGACGTGACGTGACGTGACGTAAGGCGCGCTTGTGGCCACGCACGAGACAGCCACAGCCACGCCTCCCCCATGAACCTCACCCCGCGCAGGGCAGGTCACCACGGGAGGTGCGGCGCGCAGCGATAGAGTGACGGTCACGGTGGTCAGTGAACAGTGTGCGCTGAGTGGCGAGCGGTGAGCGGTGAACAGTGAGCTATGGCAGTGCCGGGCAGTGAGGACGGGGCGCTGGTGGAGGTCAACATGCAGGATATCGTGCTCACGCCCCGAAGAGAGGCCCCGCCCGTGGAGGCGTCTGAGCCGAAGGCGGAGGCACACACGGAGGTGGC
>NC_059270.1:255359-262859 GCF_017591435.1 Portunus trituberculatus
TTTTGGGTTTACGTGGGAGTGAGTGGTAATGACAACACGTACTGGTCACTTCCATGCTGACGTTACCACGCATCCAAGTCTAAAGGATTACATGTTCACAAAGGTAATCTAGATGTGCATTGTAATTGTATTTAATCGTGACGCCAGTAGTGAGGAGTGACTCTCTCTCTCTCTCTCTCTCTCTCTCTCTCTCTCTCTCTCTCTCTCTCTCTCTCTCTCTCTCTCTCTCTCTGTGTGTGTGTGTCGGGAGCAGGATGAAAAACTGAAGTACAAAGAAAGGAGGAGGAGGAGGAGGAGGAGGAGGGAGGAATCAGCTGGTTTGGTACACAGGCACTCCCAGCTATACCTCCTCCTCCTCCTCCTCCTCCTCTTCCTCTACTTCTTTTGTTAATGTCCTCCTCCTCCTCCTCCTCCTCCTCTTAATCATGTTTGTGTGTGTGTGTTTTTTTTTTTTCCTACCTTACGTTCTCTCTCTCTCTCTCTCTCTCTCTCTCTCTCTCTCTCTCTCTCTCTCTCTCTCTCTCTCTCTCTCTCTCTCTCTCTCTCTCAACCATCTCATGACCAACACAACTTGACACAAAAAATCATCTTAATTGACCTCAATTTTTGCCCTAAACGTCAGACTGCCTGTCTGTCTGACGGTCCATATGTGTGTGTGTGTGTGTGTGTGTGTGTGTGTGTATAGTCGGCTGTTGATGATTCACTGTGGGCGGTGTGTGTGTGTGTGTGTGTGTGTGTGTGTGTGTGTGTGTGTGTGTGTGTGTGTTTCAGTACATTCATCTCTCTCTCTCTCTCTCTCTCTCTCTCTCTCTCTCTCTCTCTCTCTCTCTCTCTCTGTGTTATAACAACATGATTGACTTCGAAGAAAGGAATCACACACACACACACACACACACACACACACACACACACACACACACAAGGCCGCTAACCTTCCTCACCTTTCTCTCTCTCTCTCTCTCTCTCTCTCTCTCTCTCTCTCTCTCTCTGTGTGTGTGTGTGTGTGTAATGTAGTCTATGTTAATAATATCGTGTGTGTGTGTGTGTGTGTGTGTGTTTACAGTGTAGTGGTAGAAATGTGGCCTCTCAGCACTGATTGTGATGGTGGTAGTTGTATTAATTTATTTATCAATTTCTTTATTTATTTATCAATTTATTTATTTATTAATATAACATTCTGAACCATACAAGACTAATATAATAACACTTTTTCCCTCCATCTCTCCACATCTCCCTCCTTCTCTCCATCCATCGCTCCATCTCTCTCTCTCCATCCCTCCATCTCTCCATCCCCTTCCTTATCCCTCCTCCTCCCTCCATCCTTCCTCCAATTCCATTCCGTATCTCTTCAAAATCTTCTCTCCCTTCAATTTCTCTCTCTCTGCCCGCTTCCTCCCTCCCTCCCGTGAAGATAAGGAGAGAAAAAAAATGGAGGAAAGGAAAAAGAGAGAGGAAGAGGAGGGAGTGATGAAGTAGATTGAAGAGAGGAAAGAAGAGAGAAAGGAGGAAGAGAAAAGGAGGAGGAGGAGGAGGAGGAGGAGGAGGAGAAGGAGAAGGAGGGGGAAAGAGAGAGAAAGCAAGAGATACTGGAGAGAGAGAGAGAGAGAGAGAGAGAGAGAGAGAGAGAGAGGGTGGGGGTAGCGTAGTGATGTAATACTAGACAGGTTGAAGGGACCACTTGAAAGTTTGCCTCCTCTCTAATTCTCCCTTTTTTCTCTCTCTCCCTTCTCATGTTTCTCCCTCTCTCTCTCTCTCTCTCTCTCTCTCTCTCTCTCTCTCTCTCTCTCTCTCTCTCTCTCTCTCTCGCGTGTCATTCACCTTTCCGTCTGTCTCTATCTTTCTCTCTCCCAAATATCAAGGGTATGAGAGAGAGAGAGAGAGAGAGAGAGAGAGAGAGAGAGATTATACTATTTACGTATAGAAACAGTAATAGCACCATCTACTACTACTACTACTACTACTACTACTACTGCATTCATCACCACCACCACCACCCCCCACCACCACTCTTACAACTACTTTTACCAGAGAGAGAGAGAGAGAGAGAGAGAGAGAGAGAGAGAGGATTTAACAGTAAACACATTCTAGTGACCTTGCACCCTTGCATTTCACGAGGAGGAGGAGGAGGAGGAGGAGGAGGAGGAGGAGGAGGAGGAGGAGGAGGAGGAGGAGGAGGAGGAGGAGGAGGAGGAGGAGGAGGCGCCACACAGACAGGACTCTTTCACACTATATTAAACACGAATCACACCCTTCTCTCCCTTTCCCTCCCTTACCCTCCCTTGCCGTGCCTTGCCTTGCCTTTCCCTCCCTTACCCTGCCTTGCCTTGCCTTTCCCTCCCTTACCCTGCCTTGCCTTGCCTTTCCTTTTCCCTTCCTTACCCTGCCTTGCCTTGCCTTTCCTTTCCCTTCCTTACCCTGCCTTGCCTTACCTTTCCCTCCCTTACCCTGCCTTGCCTTGCCTTTACCTCCCTTATCCTGCCTTGCTTTGCCTTTACCTCCCTTACCCTGCCTTGCCTTGCCTTTCCCTCCCTTACCCTGCCTTGCCTTGCCTTTCCTTTCCCTTCCTTACCCTGCCTTGCCTTGCCTTGCCTTTACCTTCCTTACCCTGCCTTGCCTTGCCTTTCCTTTCCCTTCCTTACCCTGCCTTGCCTTGCCTTTCCTTTCCCTCCCTTACCCTGCCTTACTTTTCCCACACTTACCCTGTCTTTCCTTTCCCTCCCTTTCCCTACCTTGCCTTGCCTTGCCTTGCCTTGCCTTGCCTTGCCTTGCCTTGCGTTACCTTGTTTTGCTTTGCTTTGCCTTGCCTTGCCATTCCCTCGCTGCCTTGTATTGGTTATTGTCACTGCACTGCGGAGGGTGACTGACCAGAGGGAGATGCGTAAGGTCAAGTTTTTTAGCACCACATTCTGAAACTGCGTCTTACCTCCGCTACTTTCAAAACGCTCTGCTTAAAGTGACACAGTTGACGCGTTTTCATATTCATTCTGCTTATTACTTGGTGATTTTATACAGCTTCAGAAACTTATGTGGGGGGTTAAGATAATGAAGACTGGCCATTATTAATCTTCTGACCTCAATGAAATGGTCTAATCGTACGCAAATCTCAAGGTAAAAATGTGTCCCAGTACTGATGGGAATAACCTCTTGAGTATCATGAAAAGTTTACTATTTGGTGATTTTATGCAGCTTCAGAAAATCATATGGGGAATTAAAATAGTGAAGATTGTGGCCGTTAATTTTCTCACAACCATAGACCCTTGCTAATGTCAATAAAATGGTCTTATCGTACATAATTCTCAGGTAAAATGTGTCCCAGTACTGAAGGGATTAGTATACGGTAGACAAATGTGTGGATAAGGACGATACAGGCAAGATGAACAGGTTTATTGTATATTGCACTGCTTCTTAAAATTTTCCTTATTTTCTTATATTCCTGCTGTGGTTTGCGTGTTTTCTCACTTTGAAGTTTTCCAATTAAAAGAAAAAAATAGCGTTATCTTTTTATTTTCTCTCCTTTTCCTGTTTTCTTTTTTTCTTTTATATTCTTCGTGTTTTCTCAGTCTGAAGTCTTCCAGTGTAAAGAAAAAATAACCAGTGACTTTTTTTTTTACTTTTCTTTCATTTTCTTCTACTTTATTTTTCCTTTATGTTCTTCCTCTTTGAGTGCAGGAAAGACTCACAAGCTTGGCACTGTGCATCGTGACTGTTCATGGTGACGTGAAGTGTAGAGCGCAGTATTGAAAGGCACCAGTGACACAGAGAGGAATATAATCATGTAGTCAGACCATTTCTCACCTCAGTAAGTACATATATTTTCTACCTATTTAACTCGTTTAGGCTTGCTCACTCGAACGAAGCAAGCGCCACGTAATCGCTCTATGTCTGAGGCTCGTATTCTCAAACACTTCTGAGCTTCACCTCCACTATTTCAAAAGGTTTTATTGAAAGTTACACAAGTTTTTCAAGGTGTTTTTACGTTTCTAGAGGCAGATTGACAAGATTTCTGCACTATTAACCGGAGAAACACTCTTGAAAACCCCGTTAATCATCTCTATGGACTTGGAAAACATTCGTGATGAAAGAGTAAAGCATTTCTGAATAGTAGCAAGATTTCTGCATTATCAACTGGAAAACACTCTTGAAAACCTCGTTAATTATCTCTGTGGCCTTGGAAAACAGTCGTGATGAGAGAGCAAAGCGTTTCTGAATACGGACCTTGGAGTCAATCCGTCCATTGCGATACCCAACAATTCCCCGCAACGAGAGCCACAATACAACGACGTCATAGAGAACCCACAGGAAAATAAGGGAAGGACTGAAGGAACATTACAGTGTCTAGACCAGTGATTGCCAACCTTTACACTCCACTAACCCTTTAAGAACCCTTTCTCCTTTTTTTTCATTTCTTATCTTTATCCCAATACGTTTTTTTTTTTTAAGAGGGGAAAGCTGGCCAAGGGCAAAAACGAAAAAAAAGTGCCAGGTTACCAGCTCCTTTGCAGGTTAGTTTGTAGTTTGTAGTTGCTAATGCCCTTGACACTTTTGAATGTAAACCACATACTATTTCTGTGACTTTCATCGTTCACATTAACGTCACGATTAAGTAATAAACACTTGAATCACTCCCCTTCTCTTCCCTGCATGTCTTGTGTACTGTATAGCATCTCATTTATTCGCAGTCTGTATCATAACACGCTCATGATAACCATTGCTCGTGTCTGCCCTTTCCACTACTGCCCAGCCTCAGTTTCGCTAGCTGGATGGCTGAGAACAAGATTCTCTCTCTCTCTCTCTCTCTCTCTCTCTCTCTCTCTCTCTCTCTCTCTCTCTCTCTCATCCTTAGCGATACGTAAGTTAAAAGGAGACCTGATAGCATTTATGTAAGTGGCATGGACTACAACAAAGGGGACATAAACAAACTTAGGATAGAACCAGCAATAATGGGTTTAAGCTTGAGAAATGCAGGTTTAGGAAGGAAAAGGGAAGGAATTGATTCTCTAACAGAGTGGATGATAAATAAAACGGACTCAGTAATTATTTTGTTAAAGCTGAGTCAATAGGAAGCTTTAAAAGAACGTTAGACAATTTTTTATAGTGTTTAGTGTGTGACTGAGCGGCGGATAATGGCAGCGGTAGAGACACACTGGAACTCTTCACCAGCCCCTCTGGCGCCACTACCTGAGATAATGAAAGTGTTGTTTACCTGTCACACCTTCACCCATCACATACATTAATGCGCACTGGTGAAACTCGTCCACTTGGAATATCTTACCGTGGTGAACAGAGAAGCAGAACTGACGTGGAAAAGGAAAATAACATGACCTTGGCATTAATGAAGGAGAAGAACATGATTAGAGAGAGAGAGAGAGAGAGAGAGAGAGAGAGAGAGAGAGAGAGAGAGAGAGAGAGAGAGAGAGAGATAACTGGAACTTAATTAAAGAAGCTTGCAGATGGACGAGACAGACTTAATCCTTAGACTTGTGTGTGTGTGTGTGTGTGTGTGTGTGTGTGTGTGTGTGTGTCTGTGTGCGTCTGTGTGTGTGTGTGTGTGTGTTCGCAGAAGTGAGAGGGAAGGGGAGAGAGTTTATCAAGTGCGGGAGAGAAAGATAGAACTGGCAGGGATGACATGAGGAGAAATAGGAACAGTGTGTGTGTGTGTGTGTGTGTGTGTGTGTGTGTGTGTGTGTGTGTGTGTCTTTATTGGTGAACCTGTCGATAATAGAAACAATGGCGGTGACTGAGCATTAATATTAATGTACATCATAATGTCGCAGCAACATAAAGATCACAGTGACATCAGCAAGAGAGAGAGAGAGAGAGAGAGAGAGAGAGAGAGAGAGAGAGAGAGAGAGAGAGAGAGAGAGAGACATAACAGCACCTTCAATCATTCACTATCTTATCTCGACATTAAGTAGTATTTTTTTTTCATTACAAACTTTTCGTTTTAACATTTGATTCTCTGGGATATACTAAGCAGATCAGTGGCCACATATTCATCACACAGGCCTCATCATTCCTGCGGCCTTTGGGAGAGTATCAAAGTACTGTATACAGCCTGGCGGAATCCATCTTGTAATTATTTTATTCAAAAGTTATAGCTAATCTTTTTGACGGAATTTTTGTGCTGACTGGCTTGCACCTTCAATGGGCCTCATATTTACTCTTCCTCCTCTTTTTTTTTTTTTTTTTTAATTACTGTCGCCCTTGGTTGAAGTTTCTCATAATATTGATTTTAGATTAATGAGAAAATATATACAAGAAGTCTCGTTGATATATGACGTATTAGGATTCATGTTAAGCTGTGTTACAAGCAGAAGGCACAGAGCCATATAGTACTGTTATGCAGGGAAGAACCTACAAATCTCGGGAAGACTAGACCGGAGTTGCGTTTCTCCAGGGCGACCAAAGACTGTCCAAACTTCGACTTGCTCCCTGCCGTGGATATCCTAGTGTTCTTCCGGTAAGAGTTAACTTCTTATTGGGTATTGTAGCACTGTGGCTCTTATGTCATGTGGCCAAGAAGACTGAGGAGGTTCTGTAATGTAGTAGAATTATCTACTAGATGTAACAGATATTGTATAAAAGGAGTCAGTCAGTCAGTCAGTCAGTCATTGAACAGTAAGCAGTATACAAGTAAAAATTAAGAAAACCAGTCAGTAAGAACTGAGTTAGTGTGAAGAAGAGTGATAAGAACACAGTGTTGGATTCGCTGCTGTTGTATTCACCTGCACAAAGACTTAAGCTCCACAAGTTCTGCCCAGCGTATCCTTCTCCATGAATTGTTGCCAGTCTCTCGGTGACAACACTGCAGTAAACGAGCCGTGTGTGAGGACGACATGCACACAGACGTGCCCAATGTACTAATATTATGTTTATATTTTAGCACAGGCCAGACGTCATCAAGATCAGGCTGTGCAGTTCTGGTCCCCATAGTACAGGAAGAATATACTTGTAGGTGTGTTAGACTCTCTGTAAAGGCCAAGAAAAAAGCTTAGAGGCGGTAACAATAAAAAAATGAAAAATTATCCCGGTCACTACGTCCATTAGAATAAGAATAGATAAGAAACAAGTAAATACGTAAATAACCTTGAAAACGAGACACATGAGAGAGAAAGAAGGAAAACAAAGGTGACTTCATTATCGTTTATTTACCTTGTCACCATGTCGCTCTTGTCAAGGGAGGGAGGTGGAGGGATATTCACGTGATGTGTCATGTGTTCAAGGTCACGAGAGAGAGAGAGAGAGAGAGAGAGAGAGAGAGAGAGAGAGAGAGAGAGAGAGAGAGAGATTTTAAGTCAATACAAATACAAGTTTTTTTCAATGATTATGATTGAAAATGAAGATACAGATACAAATAGTTTCATTCTTAACATATAAACACAAGTATTTTTTTTTCCACACAAGTTTACGTATCAATATTATCATTCCTTTTTTTTTTTTTATCATTGTTAATGCCCAAAAAATTTCTGACGCGAGTTTGGTTCGATCATGAGTGTAACA